>NC_041389.1:333130107-333211697 GCF_002162155.2 Triticum dicoccoides | reverse complement strand
GTAGCGTGGGATTTAAATCCTCCTCCTCGAGTTGAGGTAGCAGCCTGTGCTTTGGGTAGCTTTTGCTAGGGCGCTCGAGTCCGTATTCCTTGGCAGCCAGGACCTCGGCCCATCTGGCAGTTAGCAGATCTTGATCAGCTTGAAGCTGTTGTTGCTTTTTCTTTAGGCTTTTTGCAGTGGCTATAAGCCGGCGTTTGAAGAGCTCCTGCTCGACGGGATCCTCAGGCACGATGAATTCTTTGTCGCCAAGGCTCACTTCATCTTCAGAGAGAGGCATGTAATTATCGTCCTCTGATTCTCGATCACTTGCCTGTTTTTTAGGGCTAGCTTGCCCATCCTCTTGCTCGGCCTGCTTGAAGCCTGGCTGGGTAGGATTGTCCTTGTCTTCGGCACCATCCGTATTGTTATCTCTTGTGCCGGTATCACTATGTTTGCTATGGCGGGGCTTGGAGCGGCGCCGATGACGCAGGTGTCTAGATTGCTTCTCCAAGGGGTTATCTTCCGTTGCCTCATAGCCATTGTTTTCTTTAGGGGTGTCCAGCGCCCTATAGGCAGTGGTTGCTGTTCTTCTCCAGCATCGTCATCCATACCGTCGATGTCTTCGGAGTCAAAGTCAGGCACGTCGGTTAAGTCATCGATAGTGGCTATTAAGTGGGTGGTGGGTGGGGAAATAATTTCTTCGTCGTCTGCTTCCCACTCGAGCCAGACATAGTTCGACCAGGAATCTCTCGACAAGGAAAGAGACCTTAATGAGTTTAGCACATCTCCTAAGGGGGAGTGCTAAAAAATATCCGCGACGGTGAACTCCATGATGGTTTCCCAATCTGATTCGATAGGCACGGACGCACACGGTTCGGATCCTGTAGCCGGAGACGAGTCCGAGGGTCCCATGACACCATCCTCACAGGAGGTGGGATCAGTGTTCGGCTCCAACGCCGATGAGTGTACGGCTTCCGTGGCTCGGTCCATTCACCCGCCCTCGGAAGGCACAATCTGCTCCGGATTGATTCTCGGTGCTACCGTAGGCGCGATCTCCCGAATACTGTCCGATGGCAGATCAAAGTCATGCCTGTCATGACTGTTCGGCGCACCCGGTATGGGCTCGAATCTGTCGAAGATCAAGTCTCCGCGTATGTCGGCAGTATAGTTTAAGCTTCCAAACCTGACCTGATGGCCAGGGGCATAGCTATCGATCTGCTCCAGATGGCCAAGCGAATTGGCCCACAGTGCGAAGCCGCCGAATACGAAGATCTGTCCGGGAAGGAAAACCTCCCCTTGGACCGCATCGTTGAAGATGATTGAGGGAGCCATCAAGCCTTATCGCGACGACACAGTGGAACTCTCAATGAAAGCACCAATGTCGGTGTCAAAACCGGCGGATCTCGGGTAGGGGGTCCCGAACTGTGCGTCTAAGGATAATGGTAACAGGAGGCAAGGGACACAATGTTTTACCCAGGTTCGGGCCCTCTCGGTGGAGGTAATACCCTACTGCCTGCTTGATTGATCTTGATGATATGAGTATTACAAGAGTTGATCCATCACGAGATCGTAGAGGCTAAACCGTAGAAGCTAGCCTATGATTATGATTGTTCTTGTCATACGGGCTAAACCCTCCGGTTTATATAGACACTAGAGGGGGCTAGGGTTACACAGAGAAGGAAATCTACATATCCGAATCTCCAAGCTTGCCTTCCACGCAAAGGAGAGTCCCATCCGGACACGGGACGAAGCCTTCAATCTTGTATCTTCATAGTCCAACAGTCCGGCTAAAGTATATAGTCCGGCTATCCGAGGACCCCTTAATCCAGGACTCCCTCAATGACCCCACGCGGAACCCCGACCAGGTACGTCACCTCCCATGCAAACACGTCCTTGTTTGCGTGGAGGAAGATGACCAGCGCCTCTTCCTGATCTAGGGGGAGGCCAGCACCTATGGTGAAGGTAGATCCTGATCCCTCGTCTTCATCGAGCGGCACCTTCTTTGTTTCGGCCCATTCTTGAGAAAACAATTGCTTCTTCTTTGCTGGCGCAGCCCCCGGGCCCTCCTGAGCCCCCTTCCCGCTTCGTCGCGCGGCCACCGCGGCCCTAGAGGCGAGCTTGAGGGCTGAGAGTGCATCCTTGGTATCCCTTGCGATTGTGAGGACACCGCTTCTTCCCGACATCTTCATGATGTTGTAGCCAGAGTGAGTCGCCTCCATGAACTTGGCCAAGGCTGGATACCCAAGAATGGCGTTGTACAGGAGGCCGATGCGGGTGATGTCAAAGTCGATGAGCACGGTGCGGTAGTTGTCGCGCATGCCAAAGGTGACGGGGAGGCAAATCTTCCCTAGATAGCAGGTGGAGCCATCGACGACCCCAGAGAAAGGCTTGGTGGGGAGGACCTGGCCTTCAGGCACATGAAGCAGGCCGAACGCTTCCATGGAGAGGATGTTGAGGCCAGCGCCGCCATCCATGAGGGTCCTGGTGACTGCTACATTGCAGATGGTGGGGGTGCATAGCATAAGGAGAATGTCGGCACTGACCGCAGTCTTGGGGTGGTCCCTAAGTCGAAGGTGCGGTCGCCCTTAGGTGCCACCCAGCCTGGTGGCGAACGGGTAGCTCCCACCTGGCGGAAGAACTGCTTGGCATTGCGATCTGAGGCCGGAGCCTGCGACCCGCCAATGATGGCCATGATGGCGTGGGGCACCGGCGCTGCGAAGCGTGCGATGAGCTGGTTGTGCGGCTCTTCCCAAGAGTCCACCAAGGATTTTGGCAGGTCAAGGAGCCAGGCGCGGGGTGCTCCCCTAAGGGCCATATGGAGCCAATTCGATGTGACCTTGTCATCACTGTCGGCTGTCCAAATGGCCTCCCCGTACGCCTGGAGGAACTCTGCGGGGTCCCCCACGCCATCGTATCATGACGACAAGTTAGGCCTGAACTTCGGAGGCCACCGCACCCGCAGGAGGGCAGGAGAGGGCCTGGAGACCCGGAGCATCTCCGAGCGCGACTGGCGGGGCGGCGTAGGCCATGGAAGCTAGGTGGTGAGGACGGAGCACAGCCGACGAGAAGGCAATCCTTCGACATGCCCCCTACCTAGCGCCAAATGTCGGATTCAGGGCTCTGCAGACCCAAGAGAGGTTCGAACTCATGGGGGGTGTGCGAAGAACTTGATCTCACCAGCCTACCAACTCGTCGCTCTCACAGCCTAGCTTGATGAATGGGAAGGAAAGAGACACGGTAGTTTATCCAGGTTCGGGCCACCTTGCGGTGTAAGACCCTACTCTTGCTTTGTGGTGGATTAGCCTCGCGGTGGGCTGAGGAAGAACTAGTATAGAGGAAGAACAACCTTCGAAGGTCTGTTCTTGTGTTGGTGTGAGCTTGTGAGGGTTCGGATGGATCCCATCGGGTTCCTTCTACGGTGGTGGCTAACCTATATTTATAGTAGCCTTGGTCCTCTTCCCCCAAAATGAAGGCAGGAAGAGATTCCACAATGGCCAGTTTGAAATGTGACAAGAAGTACATCTTATCCTGACGAAAGGTGGTCTTCGCTTGCAAAGCTTCTGGCCGTGATGTTGTGGTGGGCACAGCGATGACATCCGTCCTGTCGTCCTAGCGGTCTTCGTCTTGTAGTTCCTCGGGACTCCGTGCCTACACTTGCCTTCTTAGCACCAAAGAGGAAACCTGTTGTACTGCCCCCGCTGGCGCCCGCCTGGTCGTGATCGTCACGGCTTACGTCATCTGAACCTCCTGAGATGGGGCACACATAGGAATCTCCGCTCCTCAGGAGATAGCCTAGGGTGGCCGTTCCCTCTGGAGGTCTTAGCGTCGTCCACCTCGCGAGGCTTGGCCCCTCGTGAGGGTCTTGTCTTGTCGATGCTGAAGATGGGCCATACCAGGCCGCTGACGGAACCACTCCATGGGCCGCAGGCAGGCAAGTCTCGGTACCCTGGTTCCCAGAACGTTGACACCCGCCGACTACATCAGTGAAGCATGGTGGCTAGCTAGTTGGCCTAGTGCGACCGATTAGCTAGGCCGCCACCACATTTGTTTTTTCACCCATATTTTCTCTCCTTGCCGGCATGTAAATTTAAATTTCCACCGCTGCATTGCTCTAGTCTGTGGGTGCGGCAGGTGCATCATGATTTTTATTTTTTGATTAACAGGAGCAGCCGCGGCAGCAATTAGTCATGATAATTCCGCCTGTAAAACCCACTGCCCCCTTATGTGAAAAGTCATCGACTGGTGTTTTCCCATGGTGAAAACCAAAAGATTCACTCTGCTCCTCGGCTGGCTCCCTCCGCCTTCCCATAGATTGCATTGCCTTTCAGCCATTTTGCCCCCTTTTCTTCCTCTCCCCATTGCTTCTACCTGGTTCCATGGTGGTGCACCAGATCACGGAGTTTGAGGTGAGGCGCTTGACACAGGAGCTCCGGGCCAAGGATGCGAAGCTCAGGCCAAGGACGTGGAGCTCCATAAGCTCAAGGAGGAGGCATCGGCGGCGTTGCTATAGAAAGCGGGAGATACGATAAGCGGTCAGGTAAGCCGGCTGGAGTGCGAGCTGGCCGATCGTGACGAGGTCCAGGATCGCCTCAACCACTTGGTGGACCATGTTGCCACGCACGTGTTGCGGCTGTGCAATGCCAACCATCGTTCTAACGCGACCATGCTAGCCGTCGGGCTAAACCCGTTCAACCACCCCGTCGACTTCAACGAGTTGTGGCTTCCTGACCTGGTCTCCTTCTCTCTGAGGAGCTGAGTCGTCTCCGTGCGATTGTGGGGGCGGAGCTGGACAAGGAGGGGTTGCAGGCGGTCATCGCTGTTGCCAGGCAAATCCACTCAGGGCTTCGTCACCGTAATCCATTCGTGCCATTGGGTGCTATCTTTGACGAGCTGGCTCCCATCGGCCAGGAGCGGGCTCTGTTGGTGGTGGTACCCTGCATCACCAACGTCATGCACCTCGAGAAACAGAGGGACTTTGGTGGTGTTTAGGCATCATCTGCACGGGCATGTCTCAGCGCAAAATGACCATTGGATCAAACTCAGATGTTACAGATCAATCACTGTAGCGCAAAGCTCGTGGGTGTGTTTGGTTGCATTCTCATTGCAATATAGTTGTTCCCTCTTCGTGCATGCTCATCTCAGCACCCCTCTTCATTCATGCTCCTAGTGTATTTGTGTTAACCTACTAGTGTGGACTCATGCACCCTTCATGCACTCTGCCAAACACCTAAAAGTGGGTCGAGAAGGGAACTTTTGCTCCCATGCACACTTCATACACCCTGCCTAACACTGATTCGTGCTTCATATGGTTCATATTGCATGGACTACTATAGCACCACACTCTCCGTGCACTATAGACCTAGCTCTATACATTGATCTCACCATTCATTCTCGACCGAACAGTCAAAAAAGGGGTATGTTAATTACTGTTCATATAGTTGACATGCGCACTACATCATTTGTTATCGTCTTATCTTACTACACTAGCAACAAGATTATGTAGTACCGACGTATGAACTACTGCACATGCCTAGTAGTAGGAATACTGTTCAAGTTCGAGTGGCTACTGTGTATCACACTCCTCCGTCCTCAGAGTGGAAACGCTTGCTGTAATCATTTTTTCTTCAGAAACAGTGGACACTCTCTACTGTGCGGATCCTCCTCAATGGTCGTCGGGAACCTTGATACTCACTTTCACCGACGTGTGGGACAACCAGCATCGGGGTCCACTTGCCATGCACTAAATTACTCCATCTTAGAGTGCACAACTGCATGGTAGACTACACCGGTCGAAGCGCCGCAGTAATGCCCAATGAGCCATCAAATCACAAAAACCCCACCTTTACAGCAGTAAGTTGTACAGACGAAGCAACCATAATTTCACTCTTCTCCCTCATCTTCCTCTCTTGAAGAAAACCCCAACTCGCTTCTCCCTCATCTTGTTCCTCATTTCTTCAAGAAAACCCCAACGCGCTTCTTCCATTGTTCTTCTCTCCCAAAGAAGGAAAGGTGAGCGCATCAATGGTGTTGCTTCTGTCCAAGGCCTTGTCTTGCAACCCCGTGACTGAGCCTATAACTCTATCTCTATTCTTCTTTTGGGTTGTGATTATGGTCTCTTTTCTTTTATTTCTATTTTACAGTTTCTTGATGGACCCTGGGGCACCGGCTGAAGTGATGTCTATGGCTCTGGCCAAAACCGTCGAGGCTCAGGGTACGAAGAAGCGCAAGCACCCCGCTGAGACTACAGCAAACAAGCTCAAGGCCATCGCCCTGTCCAAGCCCCCCTCTCCGGGATCCCTTGTTAAGCCAGTCTAGGTAATATCTCTTCTTGACGATGTTTTTTGCTATCTTGATCGTGTTTTTTTGTCTAACACGCAATACTAGTACTAGTAGTACACCTTTCTGGGTGATCTTGCATGTGATTTTTATGTGCCAAATGACGGTTCTAAATTGCTCTTTTGACCAAAACATGTGAGAGGTTGACATACATATGATTATTGCACATAACACTGGTTTCTTATAGATTCCTTTCGACCACTTTATGAACATCAATGCTAGCTATAGGAAATGCAAGATTTTAGCTCTCATGCCTTTGAAGAGAGTATATTAGCCTCAATAACTTGTGTGATGGATATTGCAAGTAATCCCTCTGCTCTCATGTCTTTGAAGAAATGTTCTAGTGTATTTGTGCACTCATTTCTGTGCGTATATGTAGTCTTATATGGAGTAAAATATCAAAAATCATCTTATATTTCTAAATGGCGGTAGTAATAAAATATTTGGTTTCTGTTTGAATTGGAACCAGGTACGTGGTGGAGATGAAGTTCTCAAAGTCATGCCGTGTGAACTGGAAGACCTGAGGATGAGTTCTACTACTAAACTATCCTGCTGTTGTGTCCTTGTCTGAACAATTGTTTTCCTGTAGCATTGTTGGCAGGCGTGTTCTTGAGGGTGTACTTCACCACAACAATTTCCTAGTTGTGCCTTCGATTATGAAGGGTGTGGTTCTTGTAAAGCTTCCCAACAAATCTGATGCGGACTGTCTTCATCGTCATGATTATGAGTGGAAAGACCACTCTGTTAGGTTCTCCAAGGTTGACGAGATGGCTATGGTGTCGGTAGACATCTCTCACGAAGTCCATGGCCTAGTCAGTTATGTGGGGTACATCCCGTAGGTCAGTGGCAAGAAATAGTCTGCAGAGTTTAATTAGTGCGACTTTGCTTGTATATAGTAAGTACTATTGTTCAGTACTTGATTTGTGTGTGTGTGCATCGTGTATTGTTTAGTACTGCCGCTTTTGTTGTGTGGTGAGTCCTGAGAACAATCTATGTTAATGTATGTCCACTCAATTCAGTCTGTATATTTTGAAGTATCCAAATCATCTTTTGTGTGAGGACGGTTTATCAATATGGTTGCACTCCAATATCTATATGCATTGCAGGGTTTATCGTACCCACCAGGATTTCCAGTCCCATGGATGTTCACTCAATACGAGTTGTCACGACCTTTGGACTGTCCTGCTTGTGGGAGTAAGCGGGGGCCCTGCATGCCACCCATAATTGGACGATCGACCTTCAATTTAGAAATTGAACATAGTGATTTCCTGGTAAGGATTCACTCGTGTCACATCAAGTAAATCTTATTGATTTACTTTCTAAATCTTATTGATTTATTATATTGTTTTCTTACTTTTGCTGCAATTTTACGATGCAGATTTTCCATGTCACATTCGTTACAGAATAAACCGCTTGGTTTGCTCTATGATGGTTATTTTTGAAGGTTTCACTTCTTATGTCGTGTCACTAAGGAAGGCACTATCCATCACTTATATTACTGGACACAATTGGAACAGTCTATTGTCTGAGTACAATCTCAAGCTCTATGATGAACAGCAGTTTGTTTTAACAAACACGCCACAATTAGTCCTTCTCGCGTTTAAAATAAGTGAAGAAAAAGACTGGATCAAGGTCACAAAGCCTAGTGAAGTTAGAAAGCAGAAGTATGAAATCATAGTAGACCAGAGACGGTTGTTGCTCTCTCGCACATCGGCACCACCTTCGGCATCGGATCAAGCATAGACACCTGCTCCAATGGCACTGGCTCTAGCATTGACAGTGGCATCAGCTTAGTCTGATCCACCACAGGATTGGGCACTGACTGCATCAGCGGAACAGGCTGATCTACCGGAGGATCGGGCACAGACATGGGCACCTACTCCGACACCGGCACCAGCTCCACAAGGAGCGCGATCTCCGGCAGCAGCAGTGGCACTACTAGTCGCACTAGCACGGGCACCAGCAATGGCTCCGGCACCTGCACCAACACTTGAAGTTGCACTTGCATCTACTCTGGCCCATGTAGCGGCAACGGAACTAGCACTTGCACCGGAAACAGACTAGGCTGCAATTCGCACTTCATATGCCAAAGTCCTTACAAAAACTGATATCTCCAACTTCTTGGTAAGCATTGGCAGCCCAAGTGCTTCGTTCTTTTTTCTTTCCTTGTTTTTTTGCATGATTCACTGTGTTGATCTATCTGTTTGTGTATGTATTCTTGTTTGCAAACGGAGAATTCCTAGAGAAACGAGGGAGTCGTTCAATAATCTGGGCGATCATGTCCAAGTTTCTCTTACCATGCGCAACCTTGGTGTGAATGAACCTGCTCAATATACCTTAAGTACAAAGGATGGTCGCATGATGATTGATGCTAAAGGATGGTCAAGGTTCAAAACTCTATCAAATCTTGCGGTAGGGGATGATGTCAAAATCGAACTTTCTCGGCAAGGAGAGCTAGTCCTAATCAACTTTGAAATTCTTCAGTAGCAGCGCGCAACTGCCAAACTGATCTATCCTCCAAGAGCTTTTGATGTAATAATATGGCATCGTGAAACAAGTGTCATGAGTGTATAATTAGTATGATAGTATTATTTACTACGTAGGATATCGTGAAATAATTGCAACTCTGATTGCTGGTTCAGAAATGTCGTTCAATTTCATTCTAACAGCTAATGTGCTTTATTTAATTTTCTATATGTCGGTGTCAAAACCGGCGGATCTCGGGTGGGGGGTCCCGATCTGTGCATCAAGGCTGATGGTAACAGGAAGCGAGGGCCACAGATGTTTACCCAGGTTTGGGCCCTCTCGATGGAGGTAAAACCCTACTTCCTGCTTGATTAATATTGATGATATGGGTAGTACAAGAGTAGATCTACCACGAGATCGTAGAGGCTAAACCCTAAGAGCTAGCCTATGATGGTATGATAGTAATTGTGATCGGCCTTCTAAGGACCAACCTCTCCGGTTTATATAGACACCGGAGAGGGCTAGGGTTTACATGGAGTCGGTTACAAGAAATGAAACACAATATCCGGATCGCCAAGCTTGCCTCCCATGCCAAGGAGAGTCCCATCCGGACACGGGCCGAAGTCTTGAGTCTTGTATCTTCACGCTTCAATAATCCGGACGTTGTACACAGTCCGGCTGTCCGGTACACCCTAATCCAGGACTCCCTCAGTAGCCCCTGAACCAGGCTTCAATGACGATGAGTCCGGCGCGTAGTATTGTCTTCGGCATTGCAAGGCGGGTTCCTTTTCCGAATATTCCAAAGTACCTGTTACGACGAATAGTGTCCGGCTTCCAATCAATGTTGTGCTCCTAGGCTTCAGCGCTTCAGTAATGACCATCTCCACGTGTCGAGCGAATGCGAGGAGTCGAGGCATTTTTGATTTTGCCACCCTTGATTCCCCGGGCTAACCGTCTATTTGAAGGGACGGGGATTCTCAGATCCAAACCTCACTCTCCCTCCCAAAGCTAGCATCCAACAGAGCGCTCTGTAAAAACCATTCCAGCATGGCCAACCATCGTAGCTCTTCTGCTCGCCCTTCTCGTTCCAAGTCGGGGGATTGGTGAGAGTGTTGAGTTCCTCATAGCCGTTTCATAGAGTTACAAACCCAAGGGTTTCTCCCACCGGTGATCATGGTCCCCGTCCGAGCTGGAATAGCCACTTATGACGGAGGGGAACAAGCTGAGGGATCTCCTAACCCATCTCCAGAGGAGCGTATATGCCTCATCCCGCATCTGCTGAGGGGCGTCAGGTTTCCTATCCACCCGTTTCTTCGCGGGCTCCTGGAGTTCTACGACCTCCAGTTACACAATCTTACCACTGCCCCTATTCTGCACATAGCGGGGTATGTCGCCCTTTGCAAGCTGTTTTTAGCCTGCGAACCACACTTCGGATTATGGAGGAAGCTATTTTGCCTCGTCCCCCGCACCCAGGGAGAGTCCCTATGTCGAGTGGGTGGGGCCGAAGTATGGCGCATCGCCGAGACCGGATACCTGTCCGGCACTCCTGAGAAGGCACTAGAAAGTTGGCCTTCAAAGTGGTTCTATATAGACGACGTTCCCCTTCCAGATCCAGTCCGGACAGGTCTCCCCAAGTTCAGCAACGCCCCGCCAAGGGCACGCCTAAGCTGGCGCCCCCGGGGCCCTCAATAAGAGGACATAAGGGAAATATACCTCTTGATGAACAGGATAAAGTTACTGGCCAAATCCGGACTGACGATAGTTGAGGTCATGGCAATATGCATAAGGCGGGGAGTGCAACCGCTCCAATATCGGGGGAAGCCCATGTGGCATTTCAACGGGGAAGACGATGCCACCAGCAGCGGCCGTAAGGGTCTGGACCCCACTGCCTCTTTGGCAAGGATATTGTCCGATTTGTACAAAGGAGAAGAGGAGGAATTTATTCGCATAAAAACTTGGGATGGATTCTCCATGTACAACCCCCCAGAGAGGGTAAGTTGCCATTCTTTTCCCTGCTTCACTTACCCTAGCGTTCTTCTACTAAGGTTACTTGCATCAATGCTTCTGAGCAGGAACTGAGGAGGGCCGTGCAAGGAATCTTCAGCCCCTCCCCGCAACCATAGGACCCCAGAAGGGCCCTAGATCCGGGACTCAGAGAAGATCCAGATATCACTATGGAGCTTGTCAACGGGGTATTCTATGAAGCGAGCTGGGATGGCGCCCCAGTGGCCATTACGGCCGACTACCCTGGACTGCTCCCCGTGTCGCGTGTAAGCCAAACTAGAAAGCCCTATCCTCCGAAGAGGACTCCCCCCAGGTATTATAATTTACCATTGAGGCGTCATTCTATTTGCAGAGACGACGACCGGAGCGAGGGGCCGAGCCCCTAGGGACTCGTCAACCACGGGCGTCCGGATCGGGCAGGCTCAAGAGGAAGGCGGTGAGGGTTGACACACCGCTACAGAGGTGAAGTAATAACCTGTCCTAAGATTATAGAGTTTGAAATATGACAGCGCCCTTTGTGTCTAGCAGGAAGAGGAATAACCGGACTATATCCAGGGACCCCACCAATCACACCTCCACCAGTCGGGTTCCAGAACCGACTTCTGGGGCGGAGGCGGATATGGGGCCAGTACCGCATAGTTCCCCGACGGAGGATGCGGATATGTGTTCGGCCACGAACTCCGAAGTGGAGAGTGCCATGAATCACCGGCGTCGGAGGGAACAACATCTTTTTCGAAGAGGCTTTTAATGCCTTCAATTCGGCGGACGCATATGTCCGAGCTGCTCGAGGTGGGCTTGCCCAAGCGACAAACTAGTATACCAAAGACATACGGGTAAGAAATTTTGATAATTATGTATAGTAGTATCCCCTGAGACTTGAAATAGTTGGTGAAGGAAATATGCCCTAGAGGCAATAATAAAGTTATTATTTTATTTCCTTATTTCATGATAAATGTTTATTATTCATGCTAGAATTGTATTAACCGGAAACATAATACATGTGTGAATACATAGACAAACATAGTGTCACTAGTATGCCTCTACTTGACTAGCTCGTTTATCAAAGATGGTTATGTTTCCTAGCCATGGACAAAAGAGTTGTCATTTGATTAACGGGATCACATCATTAGGATAATGATGTGATTGACTTGACCCATTCCGTTAGCTTAGCACTTGATCGTTTAGTATGTTGCTATTGCTTTCTTCATGACTTATACATGTTCCTGTAACTATGAGATTATGCAACTCCCGTTTACCAGAGGAACACTTTGGGTGCTACCAAACGTCACAACGTAACTGGGTGATTATAAAGGAGTACTACAGGTGTCACCAAAGGTACATGTTGGGTTGGCGTATTTCGAGATTAGGTTTTGTCTCTCCGATTGTCGGAGAGGTATCTCTGGGCCCTCTCGGTAATGCACATCACTATAAGCCTTGCAAGCACTGTAGCTAATGAGTTAGTTATGGAATGATGCATTACGTAACGAGTAAAGAGACTTGCCAGTAACGAGATTGAACTAGGTATTGGATACCGACGATCGAATCCCGGGCAAGTAACATACCGATGACAAAAGGAACAACATATGTTGTTATGCGGTTTGACCGATAAAGATCTTCATAGAATATGTAGGAGCCAATATGAGCATCCAGGTTCCCGCTATTGGTTATTGACCGAGAATAGTTCTAGGTCATGTCTACATTGTTCTCGAACCCGTAGGGTCCGCACGCTTAAGGTTTTGATGACAGTTATATTATGAGTTTATGAGTTTTGATGTACCGAAGGAGTTCGGAGTCCCGGATGAGATCGGGGACATGACGAGGAGTCTCTAAATGGCCGAGACGTAAAGATCGATATATTGGACGACTATATTCGGACTTCGGAAAGGTTCCGAGTGATTCGGGTATTTTTCGGAGTACCGGAGAGTTACGGGAATTCGCCGGGGAGTATATGGGCCTTATTGGGCCATACGTGAATAGAGGAGAGAGGCCGAAACGAAGGAGGCGCGCAACCTCCCTCTGGTCCGAATTGGACAAGGGGTGCAGCCCCCTTTTCCTTCCTCCTCTCCCCCTCTTTCCTTCTCTCCTACTCCAACAAGGAAGGGGGGAGTCCTACTCCCGGTGGGAGGAGGACTCCTCCTGGCGCGCCCCTTTTGGCCGGCCGACCCCCTCCCCCTGGCTCCTTTATATACGAGGGCAGGGGGACACCTCTAGACACAACAACAATTGATCCCTTGGATCTCTTAGCCGTGTGCGGTGCGCCGCTCCACCATAGTCCACCTCGATAATATTGTAACGGTGCTTAGGCGAAGCCCTGCGACGGTAGAACATCAAGATCGTCACCACGCCGTCGTGCTGACGGAACTCTCCCTCGACACTCGGCTGGATCGGAGTTCGAGGGACGTCATCGAGCTGAACGTATGCTAGAACTCGGAGGTGCCGTAGTTTCGGTGCTTGATCGGTCGGGCCGTGAAGATGTACGACTACATCAACCGCGTTGTCATAACGCTTCCGCTTACGGTCTACGAGGGTACGTGGACATTACTCTCCCCTCTCGTTGCTATGCATTACCATGATCTTGCGTGTGCGTAGGAAAATTTTGAAATTACTACGTTCCCGAACAGTGGTATCAGAGCCAGGTTTTATGCATAGATGTCATATGCACGAGTAGAACAGAAGTGAGTTGTCGGCGATACAAGTCATACTGCTTACCAACATGTCATACTTTGGCTCAGCGGTATTGTGAGATGAAGCAGCCCGGACCGACATTACGCATACGCTTACGCGAGACTGGTTTCACCGTTACGAGCACTCGTGCTTAAAGGTGACTGGCGGGTGTCTGTCTCTCTCACTTTAGCTGAACCGAGTGTGGCTACGCCCGGTCCTTGTGAAGGTTAAAACAGCATCAACTTGACAAACTATCGTTGTGGTTTTGATGCGTAGGTAAGAACGTTTCTTGCTAAGCCCATAGCAGCCACGTAAAACTTGCAACAACAAAGTAGAGGACGTCTAACTTGTTTTTGCAGGGCATGTTGTGATGTGATATGGTCAAGACATGATGCTAAATTTTATTGTATGAGATGATCATGTTTTGTAACAGAGTTATCGGCAACTGGCAGGAGCCATATGGTTGTCGCTTTATTGTATGCAATGCAATCACCCTGTAATGCTTTACTTTATCACTAAGCGGTAGCGATAGTCGTAGAAGCATAAGATTGGTGAGACGACAATGATGCTACGATGGAGATCAAGGTGTCGCGCCGGTGACGATGGTGATCATGACAGTGCTTCGAAGATGGAGATCACAAGCACAAGATGATGATGGCCATATCATATCACTTATATTGATTGCATGTGATGTTTATCCTTTATGCATCTTATCTTGCTTTGATTGACGGTAGCATTTTAAGATGATCTCTCACTAAATTATCAAGAAGTGTTCTCCCTGAGTATGCACCGTTGTGAAAGTTCTTCGTGCTGAGACACCACGTGATGATCGGGTGTGATAGGCTCTACGTTCAAATACAACGGGTGCAAAACAGTTGCACACGCGGAATACTCAGGTTAAACTTGACGAGCCTAGCATATAACAGATATGGCCTCGGAACACAGAGACCGAAAGGTCGAGCGTGAATCATATAGTAGATATGATCAACATATTGATATTCACTGTTGAAACTACTCCATCTCACGTGACGATCGGACATGGTGTAGTTGATATGGATCACGTAATCACTTAGAAGATTAGAGGGATGTCTATCTAAGTGGGAGTTCTTAAGTAATATGATTAATTGAACTTAAATTTATCATGAACTTAGTCCTGGTAGTATTTTGCAAATTATGTTGTAGATCAATAGCTTGCGTTGTTGCTTTCATATGTTTATTTTGATATGTTCCTACAGAAAATTGTGTTGAAAGATGTTAGTAGAAATGATGCGGATTGGATCCGTGATCTGAGGTTTATCCTCATTGCTGCACAGAAGAATTATGTCCTTAATGCACCGCTAGGTGACAGACCTATTGCAGGAGCAGATGCAGACGTTATGAACGTTTGGCTAGCTCAATATGATGACTACTTGATAGTTTAGTGCACCATGCTTAACGCTTAGAATCGGGACTTCAAAGATGTTTTGAACGTCATGGACCATATGAGATGTTCCAGGAATTGAAGTTAATATTTCAAGCAAATACCCGAGTTGAGAGATATGAAGTCTCCAACAAGTTTTATTGCTAAAAGATGGAGGAGAATCGCTCAACTAGTGAGCATGTGCTCAGATTGTCTGAGTACTTCAATCGCTTGAATCAAGTGGGAGTTAATCTTCCAGATAATATAGTGATTGACAGAATTCTCTAGTCACCATCACCAAGTTAGTAGAACTTTGTGATGAACTATAGTATGCAAGGGATGACGAAAACGATTCTGAGCTCTTCGTGATGTTGAAATCAACGAAGGTAGAAATCAAGAAAGAGCATCAAGTGTTGATGATTGACAAGACCACTAGTTTCAAGAAAAGGGCAAAGGGAAAGAAAGGGAAACTTCAAGTAGAATGGCAAACAAGTTGTCACTCCCGTGAAGAAGACCAAAGCTGTACCAAAGCCTGAAACTGAGTGCTTACACTGCAAAGGAAATGGTCACTGGAAGCGGAAATGCCCTAAATATTTGGTGGATAAGAAGGATGGCAAAGTGAACAAGGGTATATTTGATATACAGGTGTTTGATGTGTGCCTTACTAGTGTTTATAGTAACCCCTGAGTATTTAATACTTGTTCGGTTGCTAAAGATTAGTAACTCGAAACAGGAGTTACATAATAAACAAAGACTAGTTGAGGGGAAGTGACGATGAGTGTTGGAAATAGTTCCAAGATTGATAAGATAATCATCACACACTCCCTATATTTTCGAGATTAGTGTTAAACCTAAATAACTGTTATTAAGCGTTTGCGTTGAGCATGAATATGATTTGATCATGTTTATTGTGATACAGTTATTCATTTGAAGTTAAAGAATAATTGTTATTCTGTTTACATGAATAAGACCTTCGATGGTTATACACCCAATGAAAATAGTTTGTTGGATCTCGATCGTAGTGATACACATATTCATAATATTGATGCCAAAAGATGCAAAGTTAATAATGATAGTGCAACTTATTTGTGACACTGCCGTTTGGGTCATATCGGTGTAAAGCGCATGAAGAAACTCCATAAAGATGGATTTTTGGAATCACTTGGTTATGAATCATTTGATGCTTGCGAACTGTGCCTTTTGGGGAAGATGACTAAAACTCCGTTCTCCGGAACAATGGAACGAGCTACTGACTTATTGGAAATAATACATACTGATGTATGCGATCCGATGAGTGTTAAGGCTCGTGGCAAGTATCGTTATTTTCTAACCTTCACAAATGATTTGAGCAGATATGGGTATATCTACTTGATGAAACATAAGTCTGAAATAGTTGAAAAGTTCAAAGAATTTCAGAGTGAAGTGGAAAAATCATCGTAACAAGAAAAATAAAGTTTCTACGATCTGATCGTGGAGACGAATATTTGAGTTATGAGTTTGGTCTTCATTTGAAACAATGTGAAATAGTTTCGCAACTCACGCCATCTGGAACACCACAATGTAATGGTGTGTCCGAACGTCGTAATCGTACTTTACTAGATATGGTGCAATCTATGATGTCTCTTATTGGTTTACCACTATTGTTTTGGGGTTATGCATTAGAGACAGATGCATTCACGTTTAATAGGGCACCATCTAAATCCGTTGAGACGACACCGTATGAACTATGGTTTAGCAGTAAACCTAAGCTGTCGTTTCTTAAAGCTTGGAGTTGCGATGCTTATATGAAAAAAGGTTTTCAACCTGATAAGCTCGAACCTAAATCGGAGTAGTGCGTCTTCATAGAATACCCAAAGGTAACTATTGGGTACACCTTCTATCACAGATCCGAAGGCAAGTTATTCGTTGCTAAGATGGATCCTTTCTAGAGAAGAAGTTTCTCTCGAAAGAAGTGAGTGGGAGGAAAGTAGAACGTGATGAGGTAATTGTACTTTCTCCCTTATTGGAAAGTAGTTCATCACAGAAATCAGTTCCAGTGATTACTACACCAATTAGTGAGGAAGTTAATGATGATGATCATGAAACTTCAGATCAAGTTGCTGCCAAACCTCGTAGGTCTTCCAAAGTAAGATCCGCACCAGAGTGGTACGGTAATCATGTTCTGGAAGTCATGTTACTAGACCATGATGAACCTACGAACTATGAGGAAGCGATGATGAGCCCAGATTCCACGAAATGGCTTGAGGCCATAAAATCTGAGATATGATCCATGTATGAGAACAAAGTATGGACTTTGATTGACTTGCTCTGATCAGCAAGCCATGTTAAAGAAATGGATCTTCAAGAGGAAGACGGACACTGATAGTAGTGTTACTATCTACTAAGCTCGACTTGTTGCAAAAGGTTTTCGACAAGTTCAAGGGGTTGACTATGATGAGACTTTCTCACCCGTAGCGATGCTTAAGTCTGTCCGAATCATGTTAGCAATTGATGCATTTTATGATTATGAAATTTGGCAAATGGATGTCAAAACTGCATTCTTGAATGGATTTCTGTAAAAAGAGTTGTATATGATGCAACCAGAAGGTTTTGTTAATCCTAAAGGTGCTAACAAAATGTGCAAGCTCCAGCGATCCATCAATGGACTGGTGCAAGCATCTCGGAGTTGGAATATACGCTTTGATGAGTTGATTAAAGCATATGGTTTTATACAGACTTTTGGAAAGGCCTGTATTTACAAGAAAGTGAGTTGGAGCACTACAACCTTTTTGATAAGTAAATGTGAATGACATATTGTTGATCGGAAATGATGTAGAATTTTCTGGAAAGCATAAAGAAGTGTTTGAAGGGAGTTTTAAAAAAAGAGACCTCAGTGAAGCTGCTTACACATTGAGCATCAAGATCTATAAGATAGATCAAGACGCTTGATAAGATTTTTCAATAAGTACATACCTTGATAAGATTTTGAAGTAGTTCAAAATAGAACAGTCAAAGAAGGAGTTCTTATCTACTCCCTCCGTTCGTAAATATAAGGTGTATTAGTTTTTCAAAAAGTCAACTATTGTCTACGTTTGACCAAGTTTATAGCAAAATATATAAAGATTTATAATACTAAATATATAAAATTTAAAAATATAGTTCATGATGAATCTAGTGATAATGATTTGGTATTCTAGATATTGATATTTTTGTCTATAAACTTGGTCAAACTTAGAGAAGTTTGACTTTTTGGAAAAATAATACACCTTATATTGAGGAACGGAGGGAGTATGTTGCAAGGTGTGAAGTTGAGTAAGACTCAAAACCCGACCATAAGCAGAAAATAGAAAAAGAGAATGATAAGTCATTCCCTATGCCTCAGTCATAGGTTCTATAAAGTATGCTATGCTGTATACCAGACCTATTGTATACCTTGCTCTGAGTTTGGCAAAGGAATACAATTTTGATCTAATAGTAGATCACTGGACAGAGGTCAAGAATATCCTTAATGGGGACTAAGGAGATGTTTCTCGATTATGGAGGTGATAAAAGAGTTCGTCATAAAAGTTACATCGATACAAACTTTTACACTGATCCAGATGACTCTAAGTCTCAATCTGGATACATACTGAAAGTGGGAGCAATTAGCTGGAGTAGCTCCGTGCAGAGCATTGAAGACATAGAATATTTGCAAAATACATACGGCTCTGAATGTGACAGACCCATTGACTAAACTTCTCTCACAAGCAAAACATGATCATACCTTAGTACTCTTTTGGGTGTTAATCACATAGCGATGTGAACTCGATTATTGACTCTAGTAAACCCTTTGGGTGTTGATCACATGACGATGTGAACTATGGGTATTAATCATATACAGATATGAATATTGGTGTTAAATCACATGATGATGTGAACTAGATTATTGACTCTAGTGCAAGTGGGAGACTGAAGGAAATATGCCCTAGAGGCAATAATAAAGTTATTATTTATTTCCTTATTTCATGATAAATGTTTATTATTCATGCTAGAATTGTATTAACCGAAAACATAATACATGTGTGAATACATAGACAAACACAGTGTCACTAGTATGCCTCTACTTGACTAGCTCGTTTATCAAAGATGGTTATGTTTCGTAGCCATGGACAAAAGAGTTGTCATTTGATTAACGGGATTACATCATTAGGAGAATGATGTGATTGACTTGACCCATTCCGTTAGCTTAGCACTTGATCGTTTAGTATGTTGCTATTGCTTTCTTCATGACTTATACATGTTCCTGTAACTATGAGATTATGCAACTCCCGTTTACCGGAGGAACACTTTGGGTGCTACCAAACGTCACAACGTAACTGGGTGATTATAAAGGAGTACTACAGGTGTCTCCAAAGGTACATGTTGGGTTGGCGTATTTCGCGATTAGGTTTTGTCACTCCGATTGTCGGAGAGGTATCTCTGGGCCCTCTCGGTAATGCACATCACTATAAGCCTTGCAAGCACTGTAGCTAATGAGTTAGTTATGGAATGATGCATTACGTAACGAGTAAAGAGACTTGCCAGTAACGAGATTGAACTAGGTATTGGATACCGACGATCGAATCCCGGGCAAGTAACATACCGATGACAAAAGGAACAACGTATGTTGTTATGCGGTTATACCGATAAAGATCTTCGTAGAATATGTAGGAGCCAATATGAGCATCCAGGTTCCGCTATTGGTTATTGACCGAGAATAGTTCTAGGTCATGTCTAAATTGTTCTCGAACCCGTAGGGTCCGCACGCTTAAGGTTTCGATGATAGTTATATTATGAGTTTATGAGTTTTGATCGAAGGAGTTCGGAGTCCCGGATGAGATCGGGGACATGACTAGGAGTCTCTAAATGGTCGAGACGTAAAGATCGATATATTGGACGACTATATTCGGACTTCAGAAAGGTTCCGAGTGATTCGGGTATTTTTCGGAGTACCGGAGAGTTACGGGAATTCGCCGGGGAGTATATTGGCCTTATTGGGCCATACGGGAATAGAGGAGAGAGGTCGAAAGGAAGGAGGCGCGCAACCCCCCTCTGGTCCGAATTGGACAAGGGGTGCAGCTCCCTTTTCCTTCCTCCTCTGCCCCTCTTTCCTTCTCCCCTACTCCAACAAGGAAGGGGGGAGTCCTACTCCCGGTGGGAGGAGGACTCCTCCTGGCGCGGCCCTCCTGGCCGGCCGACCCCCTCCCCCTGGCTCCTTTATATACGGAGGCAGGGGGGCACCTCTAGACACAACAACAATTGATCCCTTGGATCTCTTGTGGACAAGAATGAACAATTGGCTCGGGAGCTGGAGGCATGCAAGGCCCAGCTGAATGATGCGGTAGCCAAGTTAGAGGTATCCCAGAAGGCCCCCTCTGGTAATATTTGTCTCCATTATACGCAGATGTACCAGTTAGTAAATGGCTGGTTCGGTTAGTCTAACAGAAAATTATGCAAACAATCCCGGGGTGAATCCAGAGGGCGTAATGGGTGACGACTCGCATCTCCAACGGCTGCTAAAGGCTGGCGAGCGCATCCTTGCGCACGTGACGCAAGAGAAGAACAAGCTACAAGATGCCAATATTCGTCTGGACGTGGAATTAAAGGACGTCCGCGCTCAACTGGCGGACTCCGTGAAGGAGAACAAAAGGCTTCGACGCGGCATTTATGGTAAGAGCTTAAGCGAACTATGTGATAGTTCGGCGAGGGAGTTTTTGAAAAAAAAATTGCTTGCAGGAATGTTAACGGGTCGCCCGGAAGAGGAGTTGCCCTCGTCTGTAGGTGATTTGCTGCAAGAACTTTCGTAGTTGCACGAGCGTGCTCGGCAGGTGATGCACGACGTTGCTCAGGCCTTGTGGCCATCAAGCTTCCTACCGAATGGTATGGGGGAGCTTGCGGACCTGCTTCAAGGAGCCCGGCGGTGCTTCCGTCTGTGGAAGATATCAGCATGCCGGCAAGGCACAAGAGAAGCCTGGGCAATGGTGAAGACGCGCTACACCAAGCTGGACCCGAATGATGTCTACTACACAACCTTCTTCTTGTAGACGTTGTTGGGCCTGCAAGTGCACAGGTTTGTAGGACAGTAGCAAATTTCCCTCAAGTGGATGACCTAAGGTTTATCAATCCGTGGGAGGCGCAGGATGAAGATGGCCTCTCTCAGACAACCCTGCAACCAAATAATAAAGAGTCTCTTGTGTCCCCAACACACCCAATACAATGGTAAATCGTATAGGTGCACTAGTTCGGCGAAGAGATGGTGATACAAGTGCAAAATAGATAGTAGATATAGGTTTTTGTAATCTGAAATAATAAAAACAGCAAGGTAACTAATGGTAAAAGTGAGCGTAAACGGTATTGCAATGATAGGAAACAAGGCCTAGAGTTCATACTTTCACTAGTGCAAGATCTCTCAACAACAATAACATAGATAGATCATATAACAAGCCCTCAACATGCAACAAAGAGTCACTCCAAAGCCACTAATAGTGGAGAACAAACGTAGAGATTATGGTGGGGTACGAAACCACCTCAAAGTTATTCTTTCGGATCAATCTATAAAAGAGTTCGTACTAGAAAAACACCTTAAGACACAAATCAACCAAAACCCTAATGTCACCTAGATACTCCATTGTCACCTCAAGTATCCGTGGGCATGATTATACGATATGCATCACACAATCTCAGATTCATCCAACCAACACAAAGTACTCCAAAGAGTGCCCCAAAGTTTCTATCGGAGAGTCAAGAATGTGTGCCAACCCCTATGCATAGGTTCCTAATGTCACGAAACCCGCAAGTTGATCACCAAAACATACATCAAGTGGCACATGATATCCCATTTTCACCATAGATAATCACGGCAAGACATACATCAAGTGTTCTCATAAAAGACTCAATCCGATAAGATAACTTCAAAGGGGAAACTCCATTCATCACAAGAGAGTAGAGGGGGAGAAACATCATAAGATCCAACTACAATAGCAAAGCTCGGGATACATCAAGATCGTGCCATAGAGGGAACACGAGAGAGAACAGGAGAGAGAGAGAGAGAGATCAAACACATAGCTACTGGTACATACCCTCAGCCCTGAGGGTGAACTACTCCCTCCTCGTCATGGATAGTGCCGTGATGATGAAGATGGCCACCGGTGATGGGATCCCCCTCCGGCAGGGCACCGGAACGGGCTCCCGAGAGGTTTTTGGTGGCTACAGAGGCTTACGGCGGCGGAACTCCCGATCTATCTTCTGTTCTGGAAGTTTTACGATACGTAGGTATATATGGGTGCAAGGAGTACGTCGGTGGAGCTTCGGGGGCCCCACGAGGCAGGGGGGCGCGCCCAAGGGGGGTGGGCGCGCCCCCCACCCTCGTGAGCACCTCCCTCATCTCCTGACGTAGGGTCCAAGTCTATCTGGTAGGTTTCCTTCCAAAAATAACTTCTCCAGTTGATTTTGTTCCGTTTTGAGTCCGTCTGATATTCCTTTTTCTCAAAACACTGAAATAGGCATAAAACAGCAAATCTGGGCTGGGCCTCCGGTTAATAGGTTAGTCCCAAAAATAATATAAAAGTGGATAATAAAGCCCAATATAGTCCAAAACAGTAGATAATATATCATGGAGCAATCAAAAATTATAGATACGTTGGAGACGTATCAAGCATCCCCAAGCTTAATTCCTGCTCGTCCTCGAGTAGGTAAATGATAAAAAGAGAATTTTTGATGCGGAGAGATACTTTGGCATAATTTCAATGTAAATCTTCTTAATTGTGGTATGAATATTCAGATCCGAAAGATTCAAGACAAAAGTTCATATTGACATAAAAATAATAATACTTCAAGCATATTAATCAAAGCAATCATGTCTTCTCAAAGTAGCATGGCGAAAGAAAGTTCATCCCTACAAAATCATATAGTTAGGCTATGCTTTATTTTCGTCACACAAAGATGTTCCCAACTTCTATACCCGCGATGACAAGCCAAGCAATTGTTTCATACTTACATAATCTCAAACTTTTTTCAACCTTCACGCAATACATGAGCGTGAGCCATGGATATAGCACTATGGGTGGAATAGAATATGGTGATGGGGATTGTGAGGAGAACACAAAAAAGGAGAAAGTCTCACATTGACGAGGATAATCAACGGGCTATGGAGATGCCCATTAATTTGATGTCAACATGAGGAGTAGGGATTGCCATGCAACAGATGCACTAGAGCTATGAATGCTCAACAAAAGAAAACTAGTGGGTGTGCATCCAACTTGCTTGCTCACGAAGACCTAGGGCATTTGAGGAAGCCCATCATAGGAATATACAAGCCAAGTTCTATAATGAAAAATTCCCACTAGTATAAAAAGACAACTTATGAGACTCACTATATGAAGAACAAGGTGCTACTTTGAAGCACAAGTGTGGAAAAAGAGATAGTAGCATTGCCCTTTTTTTGGGCCTTTCTTTTTTCCCTCTTTTTTTTGGCCTTCCCTTTTTTTGGGCAATGCTCTAATAATGATGATCATCACACTTCTATTGATTACAACATAAGAATTACAACTCGAAACTTAGAACAAGATATGACTCTATATGAATGCCTCCGGCGGTGTACCGGGATGGTGCAATGAATCAAGAGTGACATGTATGAAAAATAATGCATGGTGGCTTTGCCACAAATACGATGTCAACTACATGATCATGCAATGGCAATATGACAAAAGTAATGTATGTCATGATGATGGTGGTGGAAGTTGCATGGCAATATATCTCGGAATGGCTATGGAAATGCCATGATAGGTAGGTATGGTGGCTGTTTTGAGGAAGATATAAGGAGGTTTATGTATGATAGATCGTATCGTATCATGGGGTTTGGATGCACCGGCGAAGTTTGCACCAACTCTCAAGGTGAGAAAGGGCAATGCACGGTACCGAAGAGGCTAGCAAAGGCGGAAACGTAAAAGTGCGTATAATCCATGGACTCAACATTAGTCTAAAGAACTCATATACTTATTGCAAAAATTTAGAAGTCATCAAAAATCAAGTACTATGCGCATGCTCCTAGGGGGATAGATTTGTAGGAAAAGACCATCGCTCGTCCCCGACCGCCAGTCATAAGGATGCACAAGCCAGGTATACTTCATGTTTCAAATTTGTTACACAACTTTAACCATACGTGCATGCTATGGGACTTGCTAACTTCAACACAAGCATTCTTTAAATTCATAATCACCCAACTAGCATGACTTTAATATAACTAACTCCATATCTCAAAACAATTATCAAGCATCAATCTTTTCTTAGTATTCAACGCACTCAAAAGAAAGTTCACATATCTTGAATACCAAGTATATTAATATTAAGCAAATTACCATGCTATTAACGACTCTCAAAATAATCTAAGTGAAGTATGAGAGTTCATCTATTTCTTCAAAATAAAACTACCACCATGCTCTAAAAGGTATAAGTGATGCACTAGAGCAAATGACAAACTACTCCGAAAGATATAAGTGAAGGTCAATGAGTAGCTAAATAATTATGCAACTATGCGAAGATTCTCTCTCATTTAGTAATTTCATATCTTGATACTTTATTCAAACAGCAAGAAAATCTAAAGAAAACTACATTGCAAGGATAGCACAACTCATGTGAAGAAGCAAAAACTTAGGCTCAACCGATACTAACCGATAGTTGTTGAAGAAGAAAGGTGGGATGCCTACCGGGGCATCCCCAAGCTTAGATGATTGAGACTTATTGAAATATTATCTTGGGGTGCCTTGGGCATCCCCAAGCTTGAAATTTTGTGTCTCCTTAATTCATCTCATATCATGGTTTCTCTTTTTATCAAAAGCTTTATCCACAACAAACTCAACAAGAACTCGTGAGATAGGTTAGTATAAACCAATGCAAAACCTTATCATTTTCTACCGTAACAAATTACTAACACTATTATTCAACATTTCATACTAAATGCCTCTGCATATTTAATACTCCTATCCTCAAATATAATCATTGAACAAGCAAACATATGCAAACAATGCAAACATAACAGCAATCTGTCAAAACAGTACAGTCTGTAAAGAATGCAAGAGTAACAATACTTCCTTACTCCAAAAATTATTAAATAAAATTCCTACTGTAATAAATTTATCAGATCTCAATATGCAAAAAGATTCAACATTATACCACTCTCTGACTTTTCTAGGGAATTTTTGCAACAGCGGTAAACTTTCTGTTTTCAAACAGCAACATGTATACTAGCAAAATAAGCATGGCAAAGGCTATCATTGACTTCTTTATTGAAATTAAAGATGCAAAAAATTATTCTAACTAACAGAAAGCAAAAACTAACAAAAGGAAATGACGCTCCAAGCCAAGCACATATCATGTGGTGAATAAAAATATAGCTCCAAGTAAAGTTACCGATGAACGAAGACGAAAGAGGGGATGCCTTCCGGGGCATCCCCAAGCTTAGGCTCTTGGTTTTCCTTGAATATTCCCTTGGGGTGCCTTGGTAATCCCCGAGATTAGGCTCTTTCGACTCCTTATTCCATAGTCCATCGAATCTTTACCCAAAACTTGAAAACTCCACAACACGAAACTCAACAGAAAACTCGTAACCTCCATTAGTATAAGAAAGTAAAACAACCACTTAGGTACTGTAATGAACTCATTCTAAATTCATATTGGTGTAATATCTACTGTACTCCAACTTATCTATGGTTCATACACTAAGATACTACTCATAGATTCATCAAAATAAGCAAACAACCCATAGAAAACAGAATCTGTCAAAAACAGAACAGTCTGTAGTAATATGTATCAAACGTATACTTCTGGAACTCCAAAAATCCTACCAAATTAGGAAGTCCTAAGAAATTCGTGTGCCAATCCATAGAAAAAATAATTAGATCATAAGAACGTTTCTGTGAATTAACAAAACTAATCTACTGGGTGCAAAAGTTTCTGATTTTCAGCAGGATCAACACAACTATCACCGTAAGCTATCCTAAAGGTCTTACTTGGCACTTTATTGAAACAAAAGCTATAAAACATGATTACTACAGTAGCATAATCATGTTGACACACAAAAAAAGTAAGGATAAATATTGGGTTGTCTCCCAACAAGCGCTTTTCTTTAATGCCTTTCTAGCTAGGCATGATGATGACAATGATGCTCACATAAAAGATAAGAATTGAAACATAATGGGAGCATCATGAAGCATATGACTAGCACATTTAAGTCTAACCCACTTTCTATGCATAGGGATTTTGTGAGCAAACAACTTATGGGAACAAGGATCAACTAGCATAGGAAGGTAAAACAAGCATAGCTTCAAAATTTTCAACACATAGAGAGGAAACTTGACATTATTGCAATTCCTACAAGCATATATTTCTCCCTCATAATAATTTTCAGTAGCATCATGAATGAATTCAACAATATAACCAGCACCTAAAGCATTCTTTTCATGATCTAGTTGCATAGAAAATTTACTACTCTCCACGCAAGCAAAATTCTTCTCATTCGGAATAGTGGGAGTATCATAAGAGACTTGAACACTAAAAATTGTTTCCACATTAAAAGAGTAATGTTCAGAAAAAGGGTAATCATAATCATGACAAGATTTGTAAATATAATCATCACTACTTTTTATAGCATAAGTTTCATCACAATAATCATCATAAGTAGCAACTTCGTTCTCATCATAATCGATTGAAACCTCTTCCAAGATAGTGGAATCATCACTAAATAAAGTTGACACTCTTCCAAATCCACTTTGATATTCATCACAATAAGATTCAACATCCTCCAAATAGTGGGATCTTTACTTCCTAAAGTTGACACTATTCCAAGCCCACTTTCATCAATATAACCATCATAAATAGGAGGCATGCTATCATCATAACAACTTTGCATATCAAAACTTGGGATGCTAAAAATATCATCTTCATTAAACATAGCTTCCCCAAGCTTGGGCCCTTTCATATCATAAGCGTAATCACTCTCATCATTAAAAATATTGATAGTACCAATAGTATAGCAATTATCATCATCACAATGAGTAATAGGAGCAACATCATTTGGGAGGGATACCTTTCTAGCTTTGTTCCTCCTTCTTTTCTTTTTCTTCTTCACATTATGTGTGGGTTCAACCTTCCTCTTTGAGATCCTTATTGATGAGATTGGTTGGATAGAAGACTCCTCCTCTTTACCTGATTCATCATAAGAAATAATAGGAGGATATTGGGAAGTCTCTTCCCTTTCTTAGCATTCTCTTCATCTTCTATTTGTTTTCTTTTCTTTATGTAATTGGCAATATAAGGATTTTCAATGCAATTCACCGCACAATACATATAAATCTTCTCTAGATCAAAATCAAGAAATCTATCAAGATTAAATTTTGGAATACCCTCAGTTATACGTTTCATTTCTTCATAACCCAAAAGAAGGCTAAGTTCTTTATGATGCTCAAGGGTAATAAAATTATCACAATATTTGGAAATGACTTGATCATGAAACAAATAGCATTGGAGCTTTAAATGACCATGTTCATTGCAAAGTTCACAAGGGGCACGAAAAATATTGAATCTTTCAGCACATTCATCTAGCTCTTCTTGCAAAAATTTGGTTTCTAAGTACTTATGCCTCTTGCAATAAATATCTTCTCTATTTGGTGTGTTCATGCAAACATGCACTCCACAAAAGTTGACATGCTCATAAGAGATATTTTCATCATAACTAGTGCAATCATCATTAGCATCATGGATATTCAAAGAATTCGTACTAACAACATTGCAATCATGCTCATCATTCAAAGATTTAGTGCCAAACAATTTAGAGATTTCTTCTTCTAGCACTTGAGCACAATTATCCTTTCCATCATACTCACGAAAGATATTAAAAAGGTGAAGCGTATGAGACAAACTTAACTCCATTTTTTTGTAATTTTCTTTTATAAACTAAACTAGTGATAAAACAAGAAACAAAAAGATTTAATTGCAAGATCTAAATGTATACCTTCAAGCACTCACCTCCCCGGCAACGGCGCCAGAAAAGAGCTTAGTTGACGGGGTGTGAGTGAGTACCCTTTACCTTTGCCTCCCCGGCAACGGCGCCAGAAAAGAGCTTGATGTCTACTACACAACCTTCTTCTTGTAGACGTTATTGGGCCTGCAAGTGCACAAATTTGTAGGACAGTAGCAAATTTCCCTCAAGTGGATGACCTAAGGTTTATCAATCTGTAGGAGGCGTAGGATGAAGATGGTCTCTCTCAAACAACCCTGCAACCAAATAACAAAGAGTCTCTTGTGTCCCCAACACACCCAATACAATGGTAAATTGTATAGGTGCACTAGTTTGGCGAAGAGATGGTGATACAAGTGCAAAATAGATAGTAGATATAGGTTTTTGTAATCTGAAATAATAAAAACAGCAAGGTAACCAATGGTAAAAGTGAGCGTAAATGGTATTGCAATGATAGGAAACAAGGCATAGGGTTCATACTTTCACTAGTGCAAGTTCTCTCAACAATAATAACATAGATAGATCATATAACAAGCCCTCAACATGCAACAAAGAGTCACTCCAAAGCCACTAATAGCGGAGAACAAACGTAGAGATTATGGTAGGGTACGAAACCACCTCAAAGTTATTCTTTCGGATCAATCTATAAAAGAGTTCGTACTAGAATAACACCTTAAGACACAAATCAACCAAAACCCTAATGTCACCTAGATACTCCATTGTCACCTCAAGTATCCGTGGGCATGATTATACGATATGCATCACACAATCTCAGATTCATCCAACCAACACAAAGTACTTCAAAGAGTGCCCCAAAGTTTCTATTGGAGAGTCAAGAATGTGTGCCAACCCCTATGCATAGGTTCCCAATGTCACAAAACCCGCATGTTGATCACCAAAACATACATAAAGTGGCACATGATATCCCATTGTCACCATAGATAATCACAGCAAGACATACATCAAGTGTTCTCATAAAAGACTCAATCCGGTAAGATAACTTCAAAGGGGAAACTCAATTCATCACAAGAGAGTAGAGGGGGAGAAACATCATAAGATCCAACTACAATAGCAAACCTCGGGATACATCAAGATCGTGCCATAGAGGGAACACGAGAGAGAACACGAGAGAGAGAGATCAAACACATAGCTACTGGTACATACCCTCAGCCCCGAGGGTGAACTACTCCCTCCTCGTCATGGATAGCGCCGGGATGATGAAGATGGCCACTGGTGATGGGATCCCCCTCCGGCAGGGCGCCGGAATGGGCTCCCGAGAGGTTTTTGGTGTCTACAGAGGCTTGCGGTGGCGGAACTCCCGATCTATCTTCTGTTCTGGAAGTTTTACGATACGTAGGTATATATGGGTGCAAGGAGTACGTCGGTGGAGCTTCGGGGGCCCCACGAGGTAGGGGGCACGCCCTAGGTGGGTGGGCATGCCCCCCACCCTCGTGAGCACCTCCCTCATCTCCTGACGTAGGGTCCAAGTCTATCTGGTAGGTTTCCTTCCAAAAATAACTTCTCCAGTTGATTTCGTTCCGTTTTGACTCCATCTGATATTCCTTTTTCTCGAAACACTGAAATAGGCATAAAACAACATATCTGGGCTAGGCCTCCAGTTAATAGGTTAGTCCCAAAAATAATATAAAAGTGGATAATAAAGCCCAATATAGTCCGAAGCAGTATATAATATAGCATGGAGCAATCAAAAATTATAGATACGTTGGAGACGTATCACCGAACCATATGGCCGAAGTAGGACCGGCGGGGTCCGATGGGCAAGAAATTCCCGTGAGTCTGGTATATGACCAGGTAGCGTTAGCCACTAAGTATTCTCAACAGGGTTGTAGGCTAGATAGCCTGTTAGATGGTATAGAGGAGGTGTATAGTCAGTCTCAGTGACTGTGTAATATAATTGGCATAAGTAGCCCCTAGCCGGATTGAAATCATTTGTCATGGCGGACCTTTTCGCTTCAGCCCTTGGATCCTATAGTCCGGGGTGTGTCCGAATACTCGCTCGGTTATACAAAAACCGGGCTATGCGTGGAGACCATGTGTAGGGGTCATAAGTGCTTGAACAGACAAGTACCCAACTAGTTATGTTATATTACATGGATAGCAAGAAACATCTTCCAGGGAGAATAGTTCTGTTAGGGGTTCCTTTCCCTGGGTATGCATGTGTCGATGCACATGTCTGGACTGTGAATGATGGCGCAGGGTACAAAACTTCTGGGTTTTTTGTTGAAACCAATGAATACATCCTTTGTTCACCGATCAAATATTCTCTTAAGGAAACTAGCTTTAGGCTTCACCCAGTCTGAGGTACACATCCGGCTGAACCGGAAGTAAAAATCGCAGAGGTGCTCCCCTTATGCCCTAGCCGAATTAACGGGAACGTAGGGCATAAACACAAGAGCCAGGCAACCCAGCTTGGCCACATCTTAAGTCATATCGATGCATATAATGGTGAAGAAAAGGCACATATGGAAAAAGAACGCATATGCGATGGGCAAAAAGCCATTTAAAGTAATTATGTATAGCTTCCGAATAGGAAGCCCCTAGGTATAGCTTATACACATAGTACAGCCGGAATGATCCGGGAGTCCGCACTGTATTAAATACTTTGTGTGAAGGAAAAAAAGGGTCGAGAAAGGAGAGAAAAGGGGTGGAGCATAATTAAAAAGGAGGGGTAAGGAGACGAACACTGAGTTCGGCATTAGGTGTAGAATCTCTGGAGTCTGGCCGCGTTCCATGGGTTCGGCTCGAGTCTGTTATCGGATGCATTACATAGACAGTACACTCCTCCGGTGAGAACTTTGTCAATGACGAAGGGGCCTTCCCACTTGGGTTTGAGTTTGTTCTTTTTCTTCTCCGGTAGGCGTAGAACAAGCTCGCCAATATTGTAAGTTTTGGCCCGCACTTCTCTGCTTTGATATCATTGAGCCTGCTGCTGATAGAATGTGGAACGGGCTTTTGCGACATCACGCTCCTCCTCCAGGGCATCCAAGTTATCCTGCCGATCTAACTCGGCTTCCTTCTCTTCGTACATGCGTACACGTGGTGAGTCATGTATTACATCGCAGGGTAGTACTGCTTCCAAACCGTACACCATAAAAAATGGTGTATATCCGGTGGTTAGATTCAGTGTGGTTCGCACCCCCAGAGTACGGAGTCGAGCTCCTCTACCCAGTGCGTATCTGATTCTGTTAAAGATCGCACTAGTCTGGGTTTTATGCCGCTCATGATGAGACCGTTTGCCCGTTCGACCTGGCCGTTTGTTTGGGGGTGGTAGACGGAAGCGTAGTCGAGCTTAATGCCCATTTTGTCGCACCAAGCCTTCACTTTGTCGGCTGTGAAATTTGAGCCATTATCAGTGATGATGCTGTGGGGGACACCGTATCGGTGTACGACCCCGGATATGATGTCTATCACAGGTCCGAATTTGGTTGTTATGATTGGTTTGGCTTCTATCCATTTGGTGAACTTGTCCACCATGACCAGTAGGTATTTTTTCTTATGTCTTCCCCCTTTAAGGGGTCCGACCATATCCAGCCCCCAGACCGCGAAGGGCCAAGTTATGGGGATTGTTTGGAGAGCGGTAGGGGCCATATGACTCTGATTGGCGAAGAGCTGGCAACCGACGCAATGTTGGACAAGGTCCTGTGCGTCTGCTCGGGCCGTTGGCCCATAGAAGCCTGTATGGAAGGCCTTGCTGACTAGCGCTCGAGCCGCAGTGTGATGTCCGCCTAGTCCGGCATGGATTTTAACCAAGAGTTGCCTCCCTTCCTCTTCGGAGATGCACCTTTGGAGCACTCCGGTCGCACTTTTCTTGTAGAGTTCCCCTTCATGGACCTTGTAGCTTTAGAGCGCCGGACTATGCAGCGTGCTTCGTTTTGGTCCTCGGGGAGCTCCTGCCTATTTAGGTAGGCCAAGAAAGGCTCAGTCCACGGGGCAATTATGGCCATGATTTCGTGGGCCGAAGATGTTATTTCGGTGTCAGAGCCTCCGATTGTGTCTGATGGTTCGGAATCTGGGGATGTGTTTGGATCCGTGCTGGTATTGCCGGACTCCCCTTCCCATACTACAGATGGCTTGAACAGACTTTCCAGGAATATGTTAGGTGGGACAGGGTCGCGTTTGGCACTGATGCGGGCAAGGACGCCCGCCGCTTGATTGTTTTCTCGAGCCACATGGTGGAATTCGAGCCCCTCGAGCTGAGCTGACATTTTGAGGATGCCATTACGGCAGGCCACCATTTTTGGATCCTTGGCATCAAAGTCTCCGTTTATTTGTGATATTGCGAGGTTCGAATCCCCGTGCACTTCCAGGCGTTGGATGCCCATAGAGACCACCATCCGAAGACCATGCAACAAAGCCTCATATTCGGCTGCATTGTTGGAGTCCGTGTAAAGTATTTGGAGGACATACTGGACCGTGTCTCCGGTGGGAGACGTCAGGACTACACCTGCTCCCAATCCGGCCAGCATTTTAGAGCCGTCAAAATGCATGATCCAGTTGGAGTATGCGCCGTACTCTTTAGGGAGTTCGGCTTCCGTCCATTCGGCGACAAAGTCGGCCAGTACTTGCGACTTGATGGCCCGCTGTGGTTTGCACATTATGTCGAACGGAAGGAGCTCGATGGCCCATTTAGCAATCCTGCCCATAGCGTCGCAGTTGTTTATTATGTCATTGAGTGGTACTTCGGAGGCTACTGTGATCGAATACTCTTGAAAGTAGTCTCGCAGCTTCCGGGATGCCATGAAGACCGCGTATGCTATTTTTTGATAGTGTGGGTATCGGGATTTGCATGGGGTGAGGACTGTGGATACGTAATAAACCGGCTTTTGGAGCGGGAATTTGTATCCGTCAACCTTTCGTTCGACGACGAGCACTGCGCTTACAACTTCATGTGTTGCCGCTATGTACAATAACATAGGCTCGCCGATGTTCGACGTTGTTAGGACTGGATTACTGGCCAGTAAGGTCTTTATTTCATCGAGTCCGGCCGCGGCTGCATCTGTCCATACAAAGTGTTTGGTGCACCGAAGGAGGCGGTAAAGAGGCAATGCCTTTTCTCCTAGCCTGGAGATAAAGCGGCTCAAAGCGGCCACGCATCCGGCTAGCTTCTGCATATGCTTGAGGTCTGCTGGTATAGCCAACTGAGACAAAGCTCGGATTTTTGCCGGATTTGCTTCAATTCCTCTATTGGAAACAATGAATCCCAGCAGTTTCCCCGATGGGACACCGAAGACGCATTTTTCCGGATTCAACTTAATGTCGTATGTCCGGAGGTTATCGAATGTGAGCCTCAAGTCATCTATCAGTGTTTTGACATGTCTAGTTTTTATGACCACGTCGTCCACATATGCTTCCACTGTTTTGCCGATTTGTTTTTCCAGGCATGTTTGAATCATGCATTGATAGGTTGCACCAGCATTCTTGAGCCCGAAGGGCATAGTGTTGAAGCAAAAAGGGCCATATGGCATTATAAAAGCTGTTGCAGCTTGGTCAGACTCTGCCATCTTTATTTGATGGTATCCAGAGTATGCGTCGAGAAAACACAGCAAATCGTGTCCAGCTGTGGCATCGATGATTTGATCTATGCGAGGGAGGGGAAAGGGATCCTTGGGGCAAGTCTTGTTGAGGTCTTTGAAGTCGACGCATAGGCGCCAGGATTTGTCCTTCTTTGGTACCATCACCAAATTTGCCAGCCAATCCGGATGTTTAATATCTCTGATGAATCTGGCCTTGAGTAGCTTGGCTAACTCTTCCCCCATTGCCTATCGTTTGGGCTCTGAGAATAGCCTTAGGGTCTGCTTGACTAGTTTATATCCTTTTAGAATATTGAGGCTGTGTTCGGCCAATCTGCGCGGGATGCCTGGCATGTCCGATGGGTGCCAGGCGAAAATGTCCCAATTCTCGCGTAAGAAATCTCATAGTGCGGCGTCCATCGCGGGACTCAGCTGTGTCCCGATGGAAGCTGTCTTTGTGGGGTCCGTTGGATGGACCTGGAATTTGACTATCTCATCTACAGGCTTAAATGAGGTGGACTTGGGTCGTTTGTCTAGTATCACGTCGTCCCTGTCCATGGTGGCCCGCAGTGTTGTTAACTCTTCGGCTGCTAGGGCTTCAGATAACGCTTCCAAGGCTAGTGCTGCGGTTTTATTTTCGGCGCGAAGTGCAACGTCCGGATCACTAGCCAGAGTGATGATTCCATTGGGTCTTGGCATTTTAAGCTTCATGTACCCATAATGGGGCACAACTTGAAAGCTTGTAAACGCGTCCCGCCCTAGAAGGGCATGGTATCTGCTGCTAAAAGGAGCCACCTGGAATGTGATTTCTTCGGACCTATAATTCTCCAGGGTGCCGAATACCACATCAAGTGTGATTTTTCCTGCACACCGCGCTTCTCGAGTAGGGATAATTCCCCCGAAGGTCGTGCCGCTTTGTTCAATGCGGCTTTTATAGATGTCCATCTTGGTGAGTGTTTCTTCATAAATCAGATTTAATCCGCTTCCGCCGTCCATGAGCACTTTAGTGAGCCAAAAGCCATCTACTATTGGGCTAAGGACCAGAGCGACTGGTGCCCGGACAGTCTGGAATCGAGGTTCATCACTGGCGTTAAAAGTTATAGCAGTGTCGTTCCAGGGGTTTATTTTTTGCCACATGTTAAATTTCAGCGGAGCTTCGACGAGCTCACTTGCGCCTATTATTCGAGGCAAAAGTCACAAAGACTATTTAGTACCGTATTGTGTTCGCTAGCAGGATGTTGTTTCGCTTTGTGGCCCACAAGAAGATCCTCGCCACTTTTTGCCACCTGCCGGAGTATCCAACATGCCCTAAGGCTATGAGTTGGTGTTGTATCCGGAGTACTGTGGAGCTTACATGGCCCGTCGAGCCATTCTTCCAATACGGATCCCCGCCCTGGGGTGGGCTTTGGTTTCTTGGGGATTGGGTCAGACGACTTACGAGAGTCCGTCTGTTTAGTTCGGACAAAGGTCTTGGTGAGAGCAGTACTATCCCAAAATTCTGTTTGGGTCTTCCAGGCGCTCTCCATCGCATAGTACTTCCGTACTATGATTGCCAAGTCCGCGAAGCGTACTATGTCACGGTGGCTTATAGCATTGAGGAGTCCTTCATCCGTGCAGTTTTTGTAGAAGAGTGAGACCATGTTCTCCTCGCGGCAATCCCTGACCTTGTTAAGCGCAAGGAGGAATCTGGCCCAGTAGCAATGTATGGTTTCCTGGGGCTCTTGCCTGATGCGGGAGAGACAGTTTAAGACCAGGTAGGTGCTGTTAGCAGAATCCGGATTTTGATCCGATCTAACGCCCAAGGGAGCAGGCGGTTCCTAGCTTAACAGCTCAGAATCCGGAGGGCTGCCCAATTTCTTCGGCCCAATGTCCGATTCTAAGTTCGGGGCCTGGGTCAAGTTTTTCTTTGAGCAGCTCTTCGGCTCAAGGAGTTCGGTGATCCAAACATAATTTGTCCTCAAAGTTAAGGGGCAATCCGCGTGTAGTTCCTCCACTATCGCTATCTCATGGGTGGCCGGCGGGGACCTGATGTCCCTTCGGTCGGATTTAAGCCCAATCCGGTCATAGTCTGCGGCGACTCCCAGAGCGGCGATGCGATCCAAGAGTTCGTTAAGGGAGGAGAGCTCCATTGGATCCATCTATTCGGCAAGTTCCGAACTGACGCGAAGGTTATAATTGATGACCCTAGAAGCCATCGTCGGTGCCATCGCCGATGGGGCGTCCATGATAAAGCTGCCGAGCCGGAGCGTCTGGCCTACAGCCAGAGCCCCCTCCGAGGTAATGTCGTCCTTGACAATGAGACGAACCATCGAGCCTTGCGGCGACGTCACAGAGGAACTCTCAATGAAAGCACCAATGTCGGTGTCAAAACCGGTGGATCTCGGGTAGGGGGTCCCGATCTGTGCGTCAAAGCTGATGGTAACAGGAAGCGAGGGACACAGATGTTTACCCAGGTTCGGGCCCTCTCGATGGAGGTAAAACCCTACTTCCTGCTTGATTAATATTGATGATATGGGTAGTACAAGGGTAGATCTACCACGAGATCGTAGAGGCTAAACCATAAGAGCTAGCCTATGATGGTATGATAGTAATTGTGATCGGCCTTCTCAGGACCAACCTCTCCAGTTTATATAGACACCAGAGAGGGCTAGGGTTTACATGGAGTCGGTTACAAGAAAGGAAACACAATATCTGGATCGCCGAGCTTGCCTCCCACGCCAAGGAGAGTCCCATCCGGACACGGGCCGAAGTCTTGAGTCTTGTATCTTCACACTTCAATAATCCGGATGTTGTACACAGTCCGGCTATCCGGATACCCCCTAATCCAGGACTCCCTCACTATATTCGCCTTGCGACAACATCTAAAACCAGCGCTGTACTGATCGCTTGCAATATGAGATGCGCTGAGTTAGAACACATGGGCCCCCAAACCTGCAGGATCACCGGCCTGTGGCTCAAAGTTCAAAACCACCAGCCTATCTGAGTATTATATTCTCATCTGTACCCCCATATTATGTTATATATATTCCCCTTAATTTTTCTTATGTATAAAGTTGTGATATAAAAGATTTTATATTTATTTACAGAGGGAGTATCTCTCTATCAAAAATATATTTATGTGTAACTAGTTACTCATGCCTTTCTACTTCCTTTCGCTGATATGCGGGGCATCCGACAACGGGGTCCACGTGCCATGCACCCAATTAGAGTGACCAATTGCATGGTAGACTCACCCCGGTCGTAGCGCCGTAGTAATGCCCAATGAGCCGTCAAACCACAAAAAACCCCACCTTTCCAGGAGTAGCAGTAAGCTGGATGGACGAAGCAACAATATTTCACTGGGCCTGAATCCCCTTCTCCCTCGTCTCCTTATTCAGAGAAAACCTCCTCTCAGCGATTGCATATGGTTTTCTCATGGAGATCCAGGTACTAATTCTTCATCCACCACCGATAAATCCTAGTCCCCTGGTCATGGGTAATCCTAGGATGGTAGCCGCCGCCGTTGATGCATTTTTCTTCCTACTGAATCTAGTGTGTTTCATTTGCAGTAACCAAAGTGCAAGGACCCTACAGGTTTCTTCACCCTCGGGGAGACACCACACTTGTTCCTTCTCATCCTAACACATGATTTTAAAACGCTCACAATATGTTCCTAGAATCCTATTTTCTATCCAGGAGGGTGTTTTTTTTGAACATGCTGTTGACTAATTTGGAAATTTGGATTGCTATATTTGGATAAAGGTACTAGTACCATGGTCAACACTAACGTGAAAGAGGAAATTATTTCTAGATTTGGATAGCAAATATATTTTGTTCTCATATTATTTTTTCCTACAGTGCATTCCTTGCTCTACCAGAACACATGTACTTAAGATGGCCGGCCTTGCCATAGAAGAATACACTAGTTTAATGGTCACATTGAAGACAAGCCATGTATATAAGTTCCGAGCTGGGTTCATGAACCAAGAAGATTGCTATTTTTTTATGGCTGAACTTGGATAAACTTGCCCAAGTGTTACAGGCTGAAAGTTGGCGCACGAATGTTGATGGAAATAGCAGAACCTGGTCTCATCTTCACTGTGATCTTCCACCCCGACGTCGTTCCAGTAGTTCATCCATGTTAGTTTTGTATCTGGTGCTTGCACGTTGCCTCGATTACCTCTTATCCACCTATTCTATCTAACTAATCACAATTTGACTTCAGAAGTAGCAATGATTTGTGATTCCCTTCTCTCATGAAGATGCTACTCCTAACTAATATTTCTTATAATTGGTGGCACATGTAGGTTATTTCAAAGTTCAACACACTACTCGCTTGTTATTCTTTAAGAACTCGACTGTTACTGATGGCACTGATGTTGACTGGGACAACATCCACCAGTTCCTACAATTTATTGATCGTTCTTGAGGTCCTTGTGGGGAGTTTTAGTGGTGGAAGGCCACATGGGATATGTGTGCCACTGGTGCACATGCTGAATAGGTCCAACTATGTCAAGAAACTTATGGTATGAGTTATTTTCTGTTATATATGTTGTTCATAAACTCTTGCTTAATTATACACAGTTTTACAGTTGTGATCTTCTTGAAACAGAAACTATCCAGTTCTATTGTTCCTATACAGATGCCTGACCATGGTCGGGCCAGACTTACGCTTGGTCACACCATGATGTTTATGCCGACCTACTCCATTTCCCTTGGAGGTCAAAAGATACTTATTCATGGGTGGTCTCAAATAATGAAGGCCCATCCATCTTAGAGAATAGGACAGAAGGTTATGCTCATGCTTTGCCATTGCTCAAAAGCGAATATCTTGTTTATTGACCACATTGTGAGATGAAGCCACTTTCAGAAGGTTCCGGATGTGCGAGGTGGCGTGTGGGCCTTGTCCTGGGGCTTGGTGGCCTCTGAGGGAGTCCTAGATTAAGGGGACCTTGGACGGCCAGACTATTAACATGGGCCGGACTGTTGGGCTATGAAGATACAAGACAGAAGACTTCTTCCTGTGTCCGGATGGGACTCTCCTTTGCGTGGATGGCAAGCTTGGCATTCAGATATGTAGATTCCTTTCTCTGTAACCAACTTTGTACAACCCTAGTCCTCTCCGGTGTCTATATAAACCGGATGGTTTAGTTCGTAGGCCAGAATCATAATCATATAGGCTAGACTTCCAGGGTTTTAGCCATTATGATCTCGTGGTAGATCAACTCTTGTAATACCCATATTCATCAAGATCAATCAAGCAGGAAGTAGGGTATTACCTCCATAGAGAGGGCCCGAACCTGGGTTAACATCGTGTCCCCTACCTCCTGTTACCATCGACCTTAGACGCATAGTTCGGGACCCCCTACCCGAGATCCGCCGGTTTTGACACCGACATTGGTGCTTTCATTGAAAGTTCCGCTGCGTTGTCACCAGAAGGTTTTGATGGCTCCATCAATCGTCTACAACAATGCAGTCCAGGGGAGGTTTTCCTTCCCGGACAGATCTTCGTATTCGGCGGCTTCGCACTATAGGCCAACTCACTTGGCCATCTAGAGCAGATCGATAGCTACGCCCCTGGCCATCAGGTCAAGTTTGGAAGCTTGAATTACGTTGCTGATATCTATGGAGAGTTGATCTTCGACGTATCCGAGCCCAGGACGGCTGCTCCCTACCACCATGATGAATATGACCTAAATATGTCATCAGACCATGCCTAGGAGATAGCGCCTGCAACTGCTCTGGCCCTAGATCCGGAGTGGATTGCGTCGACCGAGGACGGGAAGCTCAGCCCCGCCCTGGAAGCCGTAGACTCAGCGGCGTTAGAGCCACACACAGATCCAGCCTCAAGCGGGGCCACTGTCACCGGAACCTCAAAACTGTTTCCGGCCATAGGTTCCGAAACATCTGCATCCGCGTCCATAAAATCTTGTCAGGCGCCGATCGTCGAGTTCAGCTCCACGGATATCTTCCGGCACTCACCTTTAGGCGATATGCTAAACTCATTAAAAACCCTCTCCTTGTCAGGGGACTCCCTGCCGAACTATATCCGGCTTGAATGGGAAGCCGATGATGGAGAATTTTGCTTCCCACCCACCACCCACTCCATAGCAACTGTCGAAGATTTAACTGACATGCTCGATTACGACTCCAAAGACATCGATGGTATGGACGACCATGCCTGAGGGGAGCAGGCATAGAAACCACCGCTCACAGGGTGTTGGAAAACCACCTCCTCGTATGACGTACACATGGTGGATACACCAAAAGAGAACAATGATGAAAATGAGAAGGATCCAGTTGAGGATAAAACTCCTGAGATACAGCAAAAGCGCCGACGCCAGCGGCGCCGCTCTAAACCATGTCGTGGAAAAAACAGCAGTACTGGCACAGGAGAAAATAACACTCCAGACGATGCCGAAGACAATGAAGACCCCGTTGAGCCAACCTCCGAGCAGGATGAATGGGAAGATGGGCGAGTTAGCCCTGATGAACAGGCCATGAATGAAGACTCGAAGGACAGTAACTACCTTCCGCTCTCCGAGGACGAGGTGAGCCTTCGCGACGAAGACTTTATCGTGCCTGAGGAGCCCATCGATCAGGAGCGCTTCAAGCGCCGGCCAATAGCCACTGCAAGGATCCAACCAAAAGTTACCCGAAGCGCAAACTATTACCCCAATTTGACGACGAGGTGCTGGAGCCCGTCCTACCAGCGCATAATGCGGGTGACCGACTACCACGTGGCCGGGATAAAGCGGCAACTCAAGCTGAACACCAGCCCGCACTACCTCGCCGTAAAAAGAGAGACACAACAGCTCGAGGATACACATATGGCCTGTGGCATGACTTAGAAAATAGAGCAGGTCAGACCAGATCGATCTATGGATCTCGGGGGCATGCACCGATGCGCGAAGATGGCCATCTGGCCGGATGAGACAAACATAACCACGCCCGTGCCGAAGAACGCAGACGAACTACTTCCGAACTACGTCGCGACGTGGCCCGACATAGAGGCGCCGCACACCCCATTTTCTTCACTGATGAAGTAATGGAACATGAATTCTCGGAAGGGTTTAAACCCATGAATATCGAATCATACGATGGAAAAACAAACCCTGTAGTATGGATTGAAGATTTCCTCCTCCATATCCACTTGGCCCGTGGTGATGACATCCATGCCATCAAATACCTCCCACTAAAACGAAAAGGACCGGTGCGGCACTGGCTGAACAGCCTCCCCGAGAACTCCGTCGGCATCTTGGAAGAATTGGAAGACGCCTTCCACGATAACTTCCAGGTACATATGTTCGGCCTCCAGACGCGGATGACCTAAGTAACATCATCCAGCAGCCCGGGGAGTCTGCTAGGAAACTTTGGACCAGATTCTTAATCAAAAAGAACCAAATTGTCGACTGTCTGGATGCCAAAGCCCTTGCGGCCTTTAAACATAGCGTCCAAGATGAGTGGCTCGCCCGCCACCTTGGTCAAGAAAAACCAAGATCCATGGCTGCCCTTACCACTCTAATGACCCATTTTTGCGCGGGAGAAGATAGTTGGTTCACTCGTAGAAGCAACAAAACCGATGATCCGGGTACTTCCGAAGTTCGAGATGGCAACGGCAAGCCATGACACAATAAAAACAAGCGTCACAATAACAATGAAGGAACGCAAGACACGGCAGTCAATACCGGATTCTGGGGTTCCAATCTCGGTCAGCGGAAAAGGCCATTCAAGGCAAATAGAGACGGACCATCCAATTTAGATAAGATACTGGACCGGCCCTGCCAGATTCATGGCACCCCCGTTAAACCAGCCACTCATACCAATAGAAGTTGTTGGGTTTTTAAACAAGTCGGCAAGGTTAATGCCGAACACAAGGTGAAGGGGCCGCCCAGTGACAGCGATAACAAAGAAACTCGCCAACCGAACACCGGGGGTCAGAAGCAATTACCCCCCAAAGTAAAGACAGTAAACATGGTATACATGACGCACATCCCTATAAGGGACGACAAGCGCGCGCTCAGGGATGTACGCGATGGAGCCAGTCGCCCCAAAGTTCAACCCATGGTCGTCCTGCCTGATCATATTCGATCACAGGGACCATCCGACCAGTATCCGTCAGGGCGGCCCAGCTGCACCGGTCCTCGACCCAATCATTGATGGATTCCATCTGATGTGAGTCCTCATGGACGGCGGCAGCAGCCTAAACGTGCTCTATCAGTATTTGATCCCTCAAGGATCAAACCCACAAAAACTACCTTTAAAGGAGTCATTCCAGGAGTAGATGCCCACTGTACGGGCTCAATCACACTGGAGGTGATCTTCGGATCCCCGGACAACTTCCGCGGTGAAGAGTTGGTCTTCGATATCGTCCCCTTTCGCAGTGGCTATCACACACTTTTTGGACGTACCGCTTTTGTTCGCTTTAATGCGGTCCCACATTATACCTACCTCCAACTTAAGATGCTTGGTCTATGCGGCACCATCACAATAAACGGAAGAGCAGAATGCTCCCTCCTTACACAGGAGCATACTACGGCTACTGCGACCGAAGTACAAAGTGGCCTTATCAAGCTGCACATTTCATCGGACATCAAGCCGTCGGTCTCTATTAGAAGGGATCAATCAATCTCAGAGCTGAACTAGCAGTTCGGCCTCCGCCGTCCACCCCATATAGCCGTGAAGTCTTTCCCGCGCACATATTTATACAATTAAAATACCCTGGTCACTGGCGGACGCATAATGCAGACAGACCTATAATATTATTTGCACTCTCATATTCTTTTTATTTTTCTAACCATTTTTTATCTTTCACCACAGATAATTACATTTGCTGAGAAGTCCTTTAACAAAGGCAAGGTAGCGCAGACATACGACAGGAGGTCCAAAAGCTTTTTTGTAGACCGCGCTCTTTATTTCAATCCTGTAAGGTGCCCCTGTTTCTCAGCTTTCAAGTCCGAACAATTTTATAGCACACTTCGGCGTCATGAGTTTGGCCTTATATGCATCAGCTCCGAATCATGTCTTGGGTCAATAGTTGGGTTGCCCGGCTCCTATGCTTACTACCTTACGTTCCACTCTATGGGCTAGGGTAGTAAAGGGAGAACTACTGCGATTGTGTCCTTGTTCGTCCGGATGAGCACCTCAGTAGAGAAAGCCGAAAACTGACTGGCATGATGTGGTGAGAGCTGGTCAACCACTCGATGACTCACCGGAATCTTCGCAATTCCTTCCGTATTACACGAAGGACCGTTTTTCGGGTCACGTATGCAAACGCACCATATTCGGATAAACGCGTACATACTAGGGGCTATATCGTAGCCCCACCATCAAACTCCTATGGCTAAGTGAAAGTGTTAAAGCCCTATAGTCTGATTGCCTAGTTCGCCGCATTGACACCTCCTTAATGGACCAAGACGTTGGGTCAAGAGTAATTCAAGTGCTTTTCCAGACACCCCTGCATTATACGCGACGGGGCTAAAGCCGATGACTGGTAAACTTTCAGAATATATAAAAAACGGCTGCATGATAAATGACTGGTAAACACCCTTGCGTTATACGCATTATACATTTTGCTCAATATAGTTAGTTACTTAGTTTACTGGAAGTTGTGATAGTCAGAGCACATACATGCTTGATTTTACTTCAGTTATTAGCTATATCCAGTAGGTACTTATTTGGGAAAACTAGACCTGGAGAAAGTATGCAGCCCTGTTTTGTGCAGATAACTACTTTTGGTTACATATTGTTGGCAAATTTAGTAGGCTTATACAATAGCTTCTTCATTGATTTTGTTATTCGTAAACCTGTAGTTACATAGATCCATGACTTTCATCGAACATATAAACGCTGGTGGGCAACCCGCCGTTCTGGGGGCCTTCGCGCACGCATGATCGCTAGCTGTTCGATTAGCTTCTTTGATCGTTTTTCACCCTCTATTTTTACTATTCACTTCTATCTTTTGTTACAACTTTGACTGCTTTACCGGGTGGCTGCCATTGGGCCCATAAAATCATTGGTCCATGCGGCAGCGGAGTGATCGTCAACTTGTTCTGTGACCGCTCGTAAAAAAAACCTAGATCGTCTGATACTATCTCTATGGGGATATGTCTGAAGCTTCAGTATGTTTTCCCCCTAATAGTATTTAATCTAACCAGTGGTGCATCAGGTACTAGATTGTGGTGACAAAATCGAACTACTTGTTGATAAAGACAGCATGCTCGCTCACATGTATTGTGGTTTCACACTCATAAATCAGTACTTGGGCATTGGCTTTGTTTTTTATATATATAAGAATGTTATCATAAAAAACTGTAATATCTCTGCTAATAGACTTTATGGAAGTGCACTACCAACTGAATGAGGAGAGAGCTATCTTCACCTGATGATTCCACCCCTTTTTACATAACACTAGCTGCTGCATAGTAAAAAGTGTCTCGCAGATGCTCTTTATGACACCAACTGACATATTAATGAGTGCACTCATGGAGAACATAACAAGGTATTTTAGGAAGTGCTTGGACTAGGTTCAAATTTTTGACAGTCTTCGGCACGCTTTTTTTACAGTGTTGGTTTCAAGTTTTTTTTTTCTGACACAGTTAGACTTTCTGAAATACAGCCTTGAATTACACATGTTCTGTACAAAGCTTGTTTAGTTCTCTAAAACCTGCACATGCTAGATACAGTTTGCGAGAACATGTGCAGATTTGTGAGAACTAAAAAAACTTTTTCCCAGAACATGTCCATTGATAGTAAGATTGTTTGCCATAGTGAAAGGAGACAATGCGTTTGATATAGCTTGTCATGAGATAATGAAACAATAGTGTTTATTTGGTCACTAGCAAGATGATGATGTGAAGAATGACTATTTGCGTCTTTCAGAGTTTCTACCATTAAATAGTTTCCCATAACAGAATATTTGCTAATATTGGTAGCTAAAAATGAGATACTTATGCTTGTTGATGCCTTCCCTTTTTGTAGTAACATCCATGTGTCCAGCATATGTAGAATATTAGATTTTTCTTGGCTATTTATTGTAGTTCGTTCGTAGGGTTTGGAAAATTCTTTAGCGACATTCCTTGTCTCAAGCGAGCATGAGCAATATCTTCTTTATGCCGTGTGCCGCCAAGTTTCTCTATTTTAGATGGTTGTATCTTTTCACTTCTAAAAAGGGATATGTATTTTATTAATCTGACTATAATTTGTGATTGGCACATACTGAAGGATGTTCTAAGGCTAGCACCTAGTTTAGAAGTTTTGCAATTCACAACAATACCTCATAATTTTGATTTAATGTATAGAATGTCAATTGAAGAATGAGCCTATGAATTGCATTGTATTTTGTAGTATATCCTAATATATGGTGCTTGTGGCATTTTTTTGCAATTGTAATTTTACATTTATGGGTATTTACAGAGTCCCCCTTTCTTTTTCCACAAGGGGCAGTAGCTGTGCCATTCGATTTGAAGGATAAAGAGTTGATCACAAAGGGGTAGCATTCAGGATATATACACAAGAGTATAGAACCAGATGTAATTGACCACTATTTCTATTAACTTATTTTTTACACAATGTTCACGAGTTCATGTACATTTTATTATGTCACTTGTGTTTACTCTTTTTTTAATGCAAGTTACAGCTACTCGGGGTTCCTAATTGCATGCTCAACTATCTTTACCTACCGATGATCTAATTTGTGGCATTATTACCCAATAAGAAAATATTTGCATTTAATTTCCTTTATATATATAGGGGTATAAGTTCTTACCAAATGTACTCAAATAACGGTTATTGAAAAAGTGCAAATATTTTCAACATGGACATGGTTTTAAACGGGTCTCTGCGCCATTTGGCGCAACTGGTCATCTAGTTAGTATAAGGAAGAGAACTTTCACATGCAAATACATTTTCTTGGAAATCTTTTGTGATTGTGATCCCCCACCAAAATATTAAATGTCAAAATTGTTGACGTTGGACAAGGAAGACAACATAATGATTTATGTTTGTTCATATTCACATAGAAGTCATATTGTCATAGATCCTTCAACATGTGGTGCTTGCCCCCTATCTTTGGAGACAACATATTGTCATAGATATTTCAACATGTAACTGTCACAAGCTAGAGAGATACACAATATCTCCAATTCATCAATCACATGTAGGCATGTATTCCGTATATAGTCATACCTGCTTGCAATAAGAACTTGCAACACATCTTTTGTCCTACCATCCCGTGGTAGTGAGCTCCTAATGGAAACTATGGGTAGTTGAGGAGCTCCTTTTAATAGAGAACTGGAACAACATTAACACATAGTAAATACATGAACTTCTCAAATTACAGTCAGCCCTGGAGAGTATCCCAATTATTGTCACCTTGGGGTCTACAGACCAGAACAATAACACGTGCATATATCTTGTAGATAGGATCAAGAACTCAAATATATTCATGAAAATATAATAGGTTCAGATCTGAAATCATGGCACTCAGGCCCTACTGACAAGCATTAAACATAGCAAAGTCATAGCAACATCAATCTGAGAACATAGTGGATTCTATGGATCAAGCCCTAACAAATTGACTCGATTACATGATGAATCTCGTCCACCTCCATCTGCATCCAGTATGCCTATGATGAAATTACTCACTCTCGATGGTGAGCATCATGATGTTGTTGATAACGAAGGATTGTTGATGACGACAACGACGATTTGCCCTCTTTGGAGCTTCTTATGGACAACAGATCAGGTGGCGGCGGCTCTGTATCATAAAATTTGATGAACTTTCTCTCTGATTTTTTTTCTCATTAAGACGGTACTTATGGACTTGGCATTAGGACAGGTGGAGCCTCGTGGGGCCCATAAGCTCAACCGAGGGTGCTACCTAAGCTTCTGGCTCTGTGGTAGCCCCACTCTAGTCGATCTTTGCGCCAATATTTTTTATATATTCCAAAACAATTCGCCGTAAATTTTTGGTCAATTCTGAGTACTTTTTATTTCTGCACGAAAAACAACTCCAAAATAGTTTTGCTGAAAACAACGTCAATCCAAGTTAGTTTCATTCAGATCATGCAAATTAGAGTCCAAAATGAGAGCAAAAGTGTTTGTAAAAGTCGATACGTTGGAGACATATCATGTATGTCTCCACTCCACCTAATTTGGGAGCTTGTGGGATTTCAGACGTCCGGACCATTTGTCCCAATTTGATGGCCCGTGTTCGAGGCCTAAAAGTGTCTGGACCGACCGATCCAGACATTTGTGTGTTTTCTGGTGATCCATGTTGGAGAAGCATTTAGCTAGGGTGTAGGAGTATATGATAGGGTAGGGGTGGCTAAGGGTTGGCTTGCGAGCCAAGTGTGTCCATAAGAAGGTGGGATGGCCATTGTTGGTGAGGATAAAAGGAATATTTTATAGCTTGGAAATTTGTTGCTTAATCGTTTTCCAAAGGAAGAAGGGTTCTAAGATGGGCGACAATATTGTTGAAGTGGCGACGTGGAACCAATAAACCCATAGACCAGAGAATATTGAAAGTGAATGCATATGTAGACAATTATTGTGGTAAGCATGTTTTTAATACCTAGACAATTGGTTTCTTATAAAAATAGATGAAATTTAATGAACTAATTTCTATTACATTTAGTATGTTAGCTATTTGGACCTAATAAAGCGCAATTGAACTCGTCCGAGGTAAAGTATAACACATTGCATGAAAGAACATTGAAGAGTAATTACATGAAATGGAATTGTGGGCATGATCTATGTTTTTAACAACACATGTAGTGATGTTTCTTTTATCTATGAATCATGCAATATAGCTTTTCTCGGGTATCTGTGTAACCAATATGCAAACCAGATTGTTACGAAGCCATTACAACTTTGAAGTCAAGAGACATGATGAAAGATGAAAATATACATAAGGGATGAACAAAATATAAATGCTACATGCATCAAATCTAAATGGAGAACTTTCTTCACCTAGTCTTATCCAATGATAGCCTGAACATCGACTGATTGTGTCTTTTGTTTGCATTAGGTCAATCCAAGGACACCACCCACTATCTCTCAAATAACCTCCTCCCAACCTCGTTACATGTCGTTGTAAAGTAGCTCTACAAGGCATACTTGTAAAAAAGAATCTCCACAATGTAGAACCTACTCTGAATTTTCCACTTATATATATTGCTAAGCTAGATGTGAGAGCTCGAATGTGACACCATAATATAGATGGAAGGGTAACACAAAATATCCCCTCTTTTATGGCAATTTCTAATATTTTGATCAAGCTAGGTCTTCTCCTCCTCATTCTTGATAGACATCATGAATCCCATGGAATTCAGATGGAAAATAATTTATGAGATATATATCTAAATTCAATCATTGTACATTATAAAGGAGCAAACCTAGATATAATAAACCTCAAAAAATAGAATAAAAATTGGCAAATATCAAAAACTATTAACTTTAGTGTCCAAGACAAAATGGTAGAACAAATATGCTGAAGTTTTTAATACAACCAACATGACTAGGAAATTGCACATATCCATGAAAAATTATAAATTTAACATAACAAATGTCTGGTGTACCACAAAATAGATATTAGAAATTTTAAATTTTGAGTTCCATCCTAGGAATCAAATCCTCTGAGACGTATTACACAAAACCATGTGGAAGATTTTTTGAAGTTGGCACCCTCCTTCCTCTGATGAATTGACTTTGATCTGCATATGCAATAAAAAGTTGACGGTGAAATTCCTTTGGACATAGGTTTGAATTTTCAAGAGCTTTTGAAAACGAGAGATGCACTCTTTACAAAGGTAAAATATTGTTCTTAGATAACTTTGACACATCACGAATATTTTAGCACACACACATGTGGGTTCGGCGGTATGATAATAATAGACATAATACCAGATTATTAAACTACTTTACAACCCAAACATCTCAAAGGAATAATACTCTTCCGTGTAATTCTATCTTAATAATAATCCATATTTGATATGAGAAACTCAGAAGGAAAAGTATCTAACCTTCGTCATTTGTCCTTCCTCTTTTGGACTCGCCAGTGCCTGTACATGTTAGCAAGAGCAAGTAAATGCCATGGGTCTAAAATTGTAAACTTGAAGGTTGAAACAAGTTATAAATGTTAACTAAATCAATACATAAATAATTATTTAGAATATGTTACCCATTTATCCTCTAATCTTCTAACGATTATTTTTGGATTTCGGTCTCGATGGAGGGCATTTAAAAAAATATACAAAAACCACATTTAAAGTTTCATTTATTGACAAAAGATACATAGGAACCTAGGGATGTATATTACATCTCGTAAAGTTTCACGATGAAATTCGTTGAAGTTCAAACTACACAATAAAATCATCTCTTTCTAGCACATGTACTATTCACTATCAAAGTTATGATTTTATTTATTATATGGACCACACAAAAGAGTATTTGATCATGAAACTTGACAGAAATGGAGTATACATCTCAATGTTCATGTGTATTTTTTCTTCAGATTTTATTATTGTTGTTGTTTTTCAAAAATAGGGCTCCATGGAGCTTGGGAGCAAGACATACACTCTCCAAATAAAATAGCGGAATATACATAAAAATATTTAACACATGGATAAGGTTTGTATATACAAGCATGTACAAAAAATTACACAATCATATTCATGCATACCATTTCCTTGTAAAGTAGGATTTATTGATTTCTACAAGGGAATATAAGAGTATGTTAGTATAAAAAAGTTGAAAGGCATGAGCAATATAGACACATAATAGACACATTATACATTGTAATATCTGCGATTTATGGTAAAAGAAGGAATGATCTCACACAGGCAGACATATTTATTATATACATCCGTAAAACATCACTAATGAACTAGTTTATTCCTCTAACAAAGAAATAGTTAAAACTAATATAGTCTCATAGCATACTCGATAGTCAACATATGGCCAATGCTAAACGTGGTCACCATAGTAGCAATAAAAGTATTTGTTGTGTTTTGTTGATGGGGTTATTTGTGAGAAGAAACATATATCATAACCTAAACTACTCATTATATTTTCTCTAGACCGAAGGCAGGAAAAGGGGGTACATCTGTCCTAAAAAATAAACAAACAAAACTAAAAGATATAAATATACTAACCTGAGTTTTATGCCCACCATTATCTTCTCGAGCTCCTATTTTTACTTTCTTTGCACTTTGGATGTTGGACGAGTTTTCTTTGCCAATAGAGTATACTTCTTGTTTCTTAATAGCAACAATGTCTGTAGAAACAACTTTAGATTCATCACCAAGATCGATCGTTTGGATGCTTCTAATACTGCTAGCATGTGTTGTCGCAGTCGTATCGACCAATCTCGCCCTTTTTCCCTGAGAAAGCACCACTATAGAATCTACTTCTGATTCACCACCATGATTTATATCTTGGATGTCTCCAAAACTATCTGTAAGTGTCCTCTCACTATCACTCAAGGTTCTTGAATTTTCAAGAGCTTTGGAAAATGAGAGGTTCACTTTTGACAAATGTAAAACATTATTATTAGACAACCTTGACACATCCCAAATATTTTAGCATACTCACATGTGGGTCAGGTGGTGTGATAATAATAGACATAATCCCAGAAGTATTAAACTGCTTTACAACCCAAACATCTCAAAGGAGTAATACTCTTTTGTGTAATGTTATCTTAATAAAAAAATCTATATTTGATATGAGAAACTTAGAACGAAAAGTATCTAACCTTGGCCATTTGTCCTTCCTCTTTTAGGCTCACCAGCGCCTGTATGTGTTAAACAAAACAAGTAAATGCGAGAGGTGCAAAACTATAAACTTGAAGATTGAAACAAGTTAGAAAATGTTAACTAAATAAATACATAAATATTTATTTTGAATATGTTACCCATTTATCCTTTCATCTTCTAAACCTTACTTTTGGATCTCCAGCTCCATGGAGCCTGATTTTTTTTGAAAAAAAAAATACATAAACCAAATTTAAGATTTATTTTTTGACAAAAGGTATGCATGAATATATGGATGTATATTACATTACATCTCAGTACATTTTCCCAATGATTACGTTGTGGTTCAAGCTACACACTAGAAATCATGTCTTTCTATGACATATACTATTCACTATGAAAGTTTATGATTTTCTTTTTTATACCGATCACACTAAAATGCTTTTGATCGATGAGAGTTTACATAAATGTGGTATATCTCACAATGTTCGTTTTATTTTTTCGGAATATTTTGATTTTGAATTTTTCAAAAACACAACTCAATGGAGCTTGGGAGCAAAAATACACTCTCAAATTAAAAATAGTAGGGCACTACATAGAAATATTTAACACATGGATAAGTTGTTGTACATACAAGCATGTATAAAAAATTAAACAATCATGTTCATGTATACCGTTTCCTTGTAAATTAGGATTTCTTGAATTCTGCAAGGGAATATAAGAATATGTCAGTATAAAAAATAAAATTGAAAGGCATAAGCAATGTAGACACACGTAATACATACATTACACATTGTAGTATATTTTTAGTTATGGCAAAAAAGGAATGATCTCACACATGCACACATTTCAAACAATATCATCCACAAAACATCACTAATGAACTAGTTTAGTCCTCTGAAAGAAGAACCAGTTATAAACAATATAGTCGCATAGCATGCTCAGTAATCAACCATGACCAATGCTAAACCTGATCACTAGAGTAGCATAAAACTATTTGTTATATTTTGTTGACGACTTGATTTATGAGAAGACACATATAGTATTACTGAAACTACCCATTATATTTTCTCTAGATAGAAGATGGGAAAAAGGGGCATGTTTGTCCTCAGATAGACATTCAAAACTTAAAGCATATAAATATACTAACCTGAGTTGTCGCAGAAGTATCCATGAATCTCTCCCTTTTTCCTTGAGAAAGCACCACCTCAGAATCTACTTCCGGTTCACCACCATGATCTATTTCTTGGATTTCTCCAAAACTATCTGTAAGTGTCCTCTCACTATCACTCAAGGATCTCTCGGGTAAATCACTCAAATCTTGTGGATTTTCCTTCATCTGGCTTCTTGATTCCCTTGCTTCCTTAGTAGCATAGATACAACCATGGGGATTTTTGTCCATCGCTCTTCTCTAGATCTATCAGTTGTTTTGAGTTGAGGAAGACGAAAGGTAACAAAACGGAAACATCAATATAATGATCTGTTTATTTTCTTGGATGGTCATATATACAAGTACACCTATAATTGGCATTATTATTTTAGGAAGAAACAGTAGGCGTTACATGTGTACTATTAAAACCTTGCCTGTTCATGGTTTGGATGAAAAATACATGCTAAAATCATTATTAGTTGCCAAATTTGCACTATTATGAATGGAAGTTTTGGGAGTCAGATCACAACATATATATGGTGGTTTAAGTTGTTTCATAGTGTCATGGTGGAACACGATCACCTATGGGGCCATCGACCCCTTGTGGATCGGCAAAGGGGAAGATCACGTTATACAAAGAGCAAAGGCCATGGAACAAAACGATGATGGTGACGCTGGTGGTTTTTACCCAGGTTTAGGCCGTCATGAGGCGTAAAACCCTACTCCTGCTTTTGGTGGATTGAGTGGAGGAACACAACGGCACGCAATGCTCGAGCCCGACAAGGTTGCCTCGGGGGAGGAGCAGCTTCATGCGCACAAGTGTGAGGAGTCCGAATCCTTTCATATGTTGACTTGGACCTCCTTTTATAGCTTAAGGGGTAACTGTCGTGGAATAGTCACGGCAGATGTCCTAGTGTGAGGACTTAGTCGTGGAGCCTAGGTTAGCTTAAAGGGGTTAAATAGGATAAAGGACACAGGACTTTATACTGGTTCGGCCCCTTGCGGTGAAGGTAAAGGCCTAGTCCAGTTTGAGGTGGTATTGCTTATATGTCTCGATTACCATGGAGTGAATCCGCTTGACCTAGCTTTCAATCTGTTGTTTCTTGCCTTCAACCGCCACCAGGTTGACGCCCAGTGGGTCATGGAGTCCCAGCCGGCTCATAGGCAACGTGTCCGGCTTGGTGACTATCTATACATGCCTTACAATACGAGTCTTACACATATGGCGGTTTACTTCTATGGGCCTTAAGTCGCCCTTGGGCCTTGGGCCCTTGCCTGTGAACCGCCATCTTCAATATACTCGCGGGCTTCATATCATGAATCACCATAGGTATAACCTGGCCCCACCTGGGTGGGTCATACCTAATAGTTATATCCTCAACATTACGCCCCAGGTTGATTTGAACTTGTTCATGTCAATCTTCAACTCTTAGGAAAAAAATCGTCCCTTCTTCATTTGTGCTAGAATTCATAACCCACCATGACATCATCTCCTGGACTTGTGATAACCCGCCATGACGTCACCTGCCATTAATTTAGACAATATCCAATATATCTCAAGGAATCTTTATCTTTAATGGTTGTCCCGAGAATCGAGGCGCCCGATCAGCTAGATAACCATGTTTTGGCCTCCTCGTTTTTCGCACCCACATGTTACCTTTTCCTTATAAATAGGGTCGAACAACCTCTTCTCATTCTCCCCCATTTCCTTCATCTTCCTCCTCTCACGACTCTCCTGCCACTTCAGCTCCACTGCCGCAGCGAAGCCACCGTCCTCCTCGTCCCCGGCCGCTGCATCAACCTGAACAGGACTAGAGAACGACGGTGCTCCACCGCAGTTCACCTGCCTCTGTAAGTGTTCCTCCTTCCATGCTCTAGATCACATTAGTGCTTCAGTAGTTCTTCGTGTTCTTCACGGTTGTTCGTAGTTCATCTTCAACCCTAGCATCCTTTGATCCGAAGAGAGCATATAACTCGCGTGGTAGCAGGTTCGCCCTTGCTTTCAATGCCAGCGGACCCTTTTTCCTTGAAAAAATATCTGCCCAGAACCTATGAACTCCCATGCGCTATTTTTAGGTTTTGATTTATTTTCTTTTTCTGAACTCCCACTGATCCTAAATTATACTTGTAATCTATGAAACCTGTTTGTCCAATACTTAGAAAAAAACTTCCTTCCTGATAAATCAATCTGGCCATGGCGGCTTTCATCACCGTTTGTAGTTAAATTCAATGCTCACCAGATTTCACCTTTGACAGACATCAAAACTAGTCATGGCGGCTTACATAGCCCGCTGTAACTAGTCATATACCATTAGGCCCCTGTAACGCCCCGGATTCGATGCGCCAGATGTCCGTCAGTTATTCGCCGTTGTTGCTATGTCATTTGCTTGCGTGTTGCATTTTGCCATGTCATCATCTGCATTTCATCTGCATGTTTTTCAAAACTTGCATCCGTTCGGGTTCTCCCGGTTCTCTCCGTTGTCCGTTCGGAGTCCGGACCTCTCGCACGCGCTCGTCGCCCCCTCTCAGACCGTGTTTCGTGTGCGGGTATTAAACTTTCTCGGAATGGCCCAAGGTTTGCCAAGCGGCCTTGGTATAGCACCGGTAGACCGCCTGTCAAGTTTCGTGCCATTTGGAGTCCGTTTGATACTCCAACGGTTAACCGGGTAACCGTAAAGATCTCTTTGTGTTGCAGCCCAACACCCCTTCCAAAGTGGCCCAAAACCCAGCAAACTCCCCTCCATTCTCTCGGTCGTTCGATCACGATCGTGTGGGCGAAAACCGCACCTCATTTGGACACTCCCACCTCCTTCTACCTATAAATATGTGCTCCCCTCGGATTTTTCGCGCAGATGAAACCCTAGCCCCACTCCTCCCTGCCGCCGGACATGTCCGCCTCCGCGTCGGACGTGTCCACCGCCGCTGCCACGTTGCTCCGGCCAATGAGAGGCCGCCACGTCACCGTGCTGCCGCCCCGTGCCCGAGGTCGCCGCTCCGCGCCACGTCCTCCTCCGTCTCCTCGCGCCCAGATCCGGCCGGATCCAGCGAGATCCGACCCGGATCCGCCATCTCCGGCCTTCCCCGGCGTCTTCCCCATCTACTCCGGCGAGCTCTCCGGTCGACCTCATACTCCACTAAGTCCCCGAATTGTTGCACATTATTATGCCATGTTAATCGCATCATATCTCTGCATCTGTAGCTCCGTTTTGTGCATGTAATATGTCAAATTGTTCGCCTCAACGAGTACTTCATTTCATTCCATTGCATCATGTTCATTTGCGGTCATCTTGATGCCTGAATCATCGTTGCAAGAGTGCTTCATAATGTTGTCTGTTGTCTGTTAACAGAACAAGCTCTTTTGTCATTTTTGCCATGGTTGATGTGTGCATCCTATGCAGTTGATGTCTACATGTGTTTTGAACTATGCCATGTCTTCTTTACAGAGGTGCTTACCATGTATTTTTGTGATCAATGTGGTGACTAGCACAAGCATGCAAACTAGGCATCGTGATGTTACTGATTTTAGTCCCTGTTCTGCTGTTATTTTGATGCCATGTAAACATGATGCTACAGAGAGATCCATGCATATTTTGAGATACTTCAGTAAGGATGTTTTGAACATGTGGTTGTTCTATATCCATTCATGCCCCTGGTTGAAATTATGGAGTAGTCTAGCATGTCATTTTCGTGCTCTACTTTTGCTTCAAAATGTTTCCTGGCAGATTGTTTACATGTTATTCAATTTTGCCAAGGTTGTTGTAGTTGATCCTTGCATGCTATGAATTGTTTCATAAACATGTCTTCTTGTTGATGCTATGATTCTCTTGTCATGCAATGACTTGTGGTGAGTGAATCAAGCTTGTTAAGTAGTGTACTTGTTGTTGCTGTTTTGCTAGGCTGAATCTGTTATTTCGTGATGCTATGTAAACCTGCTGCTACTAGTCATTCTATGCATAATCTGGAGATGTTCACTAATGGTGTTTTGTTCTACATGTCATGCTATATCCATCCATGCCCCTGGTTGCATTTATAGCTTGCAGTAGCTTGTTGTAATCTTGCTCCAAAGTTGCTATATAATGTTGCTGTCAGCCTGTTAACATTAAGTTCAGTTGTTGCCATGCATGTTGTTAGTGATACATGCACCCTATGAACTTGCTCTTGCCATGCTTAGCTTCACAAACATGCCTTCTTACTGTTGGTTGCCTTGCTATGCCATGTATTGCTCTGTGGTGAGTGGTACAAGCTCACCAACATGCCTTCATAATTCTGTTCCTGCCATGTTTGAATCTGTAATATAACTTGCTATGTTTACATGGGTGCCATCATATTTTCTGCTCCTTTTTGGCTCATGGTCAGTAAGAGACTTTTGTTCTATGCATTTAGTAAATTCACGCCATGCCTTTGTTTGCCACGATAAGTGTCGGTGTACTAGAATAGGGGTACCCTAGTATCCCGAACTTGTGCACGGGCAGTTGCAGCGCCCCGCGGCAAGGCTTGCCGGGCGACCGCCAAGGTCCTGCATGGTTCCTTTGGAGCCATTCAAGAACAAAGTATTCAAGACAAGGCCCCGGCAAGAAGAGCTTGCCAGGAAGGCCAACCAAGGCATCCCAAGGAACTTGCCGCGACGCGCCACGCGTCCCGGCAAGGCGACAAGGCCCCGGCAAGAGGAGCTTGTCGGGAAGACCAACCAAGGCATATCAAGGCCCGGTGAGCGACAAGCTTCCGGGCCCGACAAGACAACGGCCGCGGCAAGGCGCTTGCCGCGGAAGACGGCCACTCTGTGCCCACGATCCAGCGCATCCACCAACGTGTCGCTCTGGGGGCCTCTCCAGGCGCGCGTGGCGGAAGGCTGTGCAGCCAGCGGTGCGCAGTGGCATGCGAAGCTGACAAGACTGCCATCGTGGCGAGCGGTGGCGTCCCTGACGGTACCTTTCTGCACTGTTTGGGCGACGCAGACGGGCATTTAATGCCCTTGTCCCCTGCCGTCAGGGTTAGGTAGGGTCCACTATACAAGTAACTGTACCAACCACCTCTCTTTTTACACTTTTACCCTTCTCTGCGTTGCCACCTGTCGGTGACCCCTTGAGCATATAAAAGGAGGCCCATGCGCAACGTAGGGGGGGTTCGGATCATTCAGAAGCCAGAAAAACACTTAGCTCTCTCTCGAGCAAGAACACAATAGAATCAAACAAGCAGCAGTAGGAGTATTATCTCTCCGGAGAGCTCCGAAGCTGGGTAAACTGCTCGTGTGCCTCGCCTCGATCCGCTCTTCATGCGACCTCCGCCCCCCGCCGAACCGAAAGGGGCCCGGTCCGCCGGCCCCATAGGTGTTCGTGGACCAGTTTCCCCGACAATAAGTTCCTGTAACATGTTGTTTGATAGCTCTAAACATTGCAACCTGATGTTATTTCTGCAACGTCTGGAACTGTTATTATTTGCAATCTTGCCATGTGTGTTTGAGCATGTTCTAGTGATTTCTAGAGATAACTCAGTGTTCATGTTTTGTTATGCTTTACCTGTACATCATGTCCATGTCTTTTGTTTTCATGTTGAGATGCTGTAGCATGTTGTTTTGATGCTTGCAAGATGCCTAGTTGCTGTTTTGGACAGATTGTTGCTATAACTTGTTTCATGTATGTGTGTTGAACCGTTGCTCCGTTTTGAGTGTGCTCTATATGAAACTTGCTTGATTTTGCATGTAGTTGCATATTATCATGTTGCATCCTTTTTTTGAGGTGTTTGCTTGATGTTTGTATGCATTTTGCATCAATGCCATGTTTAACTTGTTTTGCTCATATCTTCTAGGCCGTAGCTCCAAATCTAATGAACTTTATATGTAACTTGACTAGAATCTCGTGTAGATCATTTTGGTGCATCTTAACTTGCTGTTTAACAACTTGAACATAAGGTTTATTCAGATCTGGACCAACTTTGAAATTTGCATATGAGGACTTACCGGAATTGTTATATGTTGTTCCCGGCCTCATTTAAACTTGCCTTGATGTGTTGCTCTTGTATCCATCATATCTTGCCATGAGTAGCTTCATGTAGTTTTGTCATGCATCATCTTTGTTTGTGCATCATGTCTTGTTCATGTGTGGTGTGTTTACTATGTTGTGTGCTTCTTCTCGATAGTTCCTGTATCGTTGCGATCGTGAGGATTCGTTCGTCTATGCTTGGTTCGTCTTCGTGGCTTCATCTTCTTCATGGACTCGTTCTTCTTCCTTGCGGGATTTCAGGCAAGATGACGGCTACCCTGGATCTCACTACTATCATTGCTATGCTAGTTGCTTCGTTCTATCGCTATGCTGCGTTACCTATCTGTTGCTCTTCAAGCCTCCCAAATTGCCATGAACCTCTAACCTTTGACACCCTTCCTAGCAAACCATTGCTTGGCTATGTTACCGCTTTGCTCAGCGCTCTTATAGCGTTGCTAGTTGCAGGTGAAGTTGAAGATTGCTCCATGGTGGACAGGATTTTGTTGGGATATCACAATATCTCTTATTTAATTAATGCATCTATATATTTGGTAAAGGGTGGAAGGCTCGGCCTTATGCCTGGTGTTTTGTTCCACTCTTGCTGCCCTAGTTTCCGTCATACCGATGTTATGTTCCCGGATTTTGTGTTCCTTACGCGGTCGGGTGATTTATGGGACCCCCTTGACAGTTCGCTTTGAATAAAACTCCTCCAGCAAGGCCCAACCTTGGTTTTACCATTTGCCTCACCACCACCTACATTTCCCTTGGGAGTAATTAACCCAAGGGTCATCTTTATTATAGCCCCCCGGGCCAGTGCTTGTCTAAGTGTTGGTCCGAACCAGAGCCACTTGCAGCGCCACCTCGGGGAAACTCGAGGTATGGTTTTAGTTGTACATAGTGTTCATCCGGTGTTGCCCTGAGAACGAGATATGTGCAGCTCCTATCGGGATTGTCGGTGCATCGGGCGGTCTTGCTGGTCTTGTTTTACCATTGTCGAAATGTCTTGTAAACCGGGATTCCGAGTCTGATCGGGTCTTCCTGGGAGAAGGTATATCCTTCGTTGATCGCGAGAGCTTATCATGGGCTAAGTTGGGACACCCCTGCAGGGTATAATCTTTCGAAAGCCGTGCCTGCGGTTATAGGCAGATGGGAATTTGTTAATGTCCGGTTGTAGATAACTTGACACCAGATCCGAATTAAAACGCATCAACCGCGTGTGTAGCCATGATGGTCTCGTTTCGGCGGAGTCCGGGAAGTGAACACGGTTTCTGGGTTATGTTTGACATAAGTAGGAGTTCAGGATCACTTCTTGATCATTGCTAGCTTCACGACTGTTCCTTTTGCTCTCTTCTCGCTCTTACTTGCGTATGTTAGCCACCATATATGCTTAGTCGCTGCTGCAGCCTCACCACTTTACCCCTTCCTTTCCCTTTAAGCTTTGCTAGTCTTGATACCCATGGTAATGGGATTGCTGAGTCCTCGTAGCTCACAGATTACTACAACAACAGTTGCAGGTACAGGTTATGCGATGATCATGACGAGAGAGCGATCCTTGCTTGCGTTGAGTTCTTCTTCTACTTCTTCTTTGATCAGGGGATAGGTTCCAGGTCGGCAGCCTGGGCTAGCAGGGTGGATGTTGTTTGAGTTTCTGTTTGTGTTTCATCCGTAGTCGGATGATGCTCTAATGTATGATGATGTTGTATTCGTGTGGCATTCTATGCCTCTTGTATGGATCCCCATCTATTATGTAATGTTGATGTAATGATTTCCACCTTGCAAAAGCGTTTCAATATGCGGGTCTATCCTTGGTGGGACCTTCGAGTTCCTTTTGGACAGGGTCGCATATTGGGCGTGACAAGTTGGTATCAGAGCCTCGACCGACCCTAGGAGCCCCCTTGATTGATCGTGTAGTTTGGCCGATGTTGAGTCTAGAAGAAAACTGTTTTTTAGAGTCTAGTTATATCGGAGAGTAGGAATTCTTTTTACTCCTCAGCCCCTTCGTCGTTCTGGTAAGGAATCTTGACGTAGGTGTTTTGAGCTACTCCTCTTCCCCTTCAAATTTTTCTTTAGGATCATGCAGTTGGTTTTCCGATCGTTGCCTCTCAGCTCTTTTCATCCGGTGCATTTCTCATCAAGTTGACTCGAGCCTCTTCATCTTTGAGTTCAATCCTCAGTTGTTTTTCCCCACCCGCCCACCCTTCTTCTTCTCAGAACCGGAGTTCGTAAACGTAGTATGCATCCTACTCGTGTGAAGCCTTTGCTTTCTTTCAACCTGTGTCTTCTCTTCAAGTTATTCGCCGGTTTCCCCTTCCAAGTTGCCTTTGTTTTCCCGCCCTCCCACCCTTTTCTTCCCGGAGTTTGAGTCTCTTTCGAGCATCAATTTCATTCGTGTAGAACCTCTTTAGTCTTTCGTAAATTATCTCAACCGATGAATTCTCGTCTCGTTCGTCATTCTTCATCTTTTTCTTCTCCGGTGGATTCAATTCCATTTTCGGTAGTGATTATATTCTTTCCATCAGCTCAAATGTTTTCTCTGCTCGTTTGCCTCTCGCCATTTAATCATTCCGGAGTTCGCAAGACATCTCAGGAGATTCGTCTGTGTTTGAATTAATTCGAGGTTGTCACCTTAGTCAAATATTTCAATCATTCCGGTGCATCATCTACCTCTTCAACATCCCTTTCCAACGGTGTTTTCTCTTCAGTGGGCCCTAACCCACAGGTCTTTTTCCAGGATCTTACCTGACTCTTCTAATTCCCCCGGAGTTATTCTCAATTCTTTTCAAAGTGTGACGTAAGAATGAATTCCTTCAGTCACATGCCTTCTCCAAGATCGTTTCCAAACTCTTTTCATTGTTGGCTCAACCTTTTCGGTTTTCATTCTCCCGAAGTACCTCAGTAATTTTGGTGGTGTTTCTCGTCGTCATTTGAAGACCGAAGAAGAGTTTTCCCTTTCAATCTTGTCCGTCCTCTCAAAGAATCGTGGTTCTAGCTTCATATCATCCTCTCGATTTAATTCAGTTTGTCAGATATTCTTTTCTTACCCATCCGGAGTATGTCAGAAGTTGTTTTTCCCGTTTCTTTCCATCGGAGGCCATCGTTCTAGAAGAATTCTTCGTCCTCATGTTTCAGTTAACATTACCAATTATCCCGGTGCTCCGTTCAAGTGTTCTTTAATCAGCTCGAGCTCTTCCAGTTCTCTTGTATCTAAATCCCCTCGAGCATATTTGTTCTTCTAATTCTTCCCGGTGATTCAGTCCCTTTCATCAGTCATTTTCATTTCTTACGGTGGTTCGTTCAAGATTTTTTTTCCTTGATTATCATTTTAATTCATTCGTTCTTTTCAATCCTACCGGTGGTTCATGAAGACCTTCTCAAGTTTGCGATATGTCACTTCTCAATCCTATTCAAGAAGAATAAGTAGTATGCAAAAATCCATTGCTTATCATCAATTTAATTTGATGAAGGATAAGCATATAATAAATCTTATTCTTGTTTCATCGAGGTGACTCAATTATTTTCTTCCGGAGATTGTTCATGATGAAGTAATTCTCGGTTGTACTATTTCATCTTTATCTTTTCCGGAGTTCAATTTCCTCGGTCATTTCTTCGGAACCTCCATCTAAGTCACCACAAGGTTCATCTTATTATTTTCATCCTTCATTCTATCTCATCATCCTTGTGTACCGGAGTTCTTCATGGTGGTTCTTTATGATTTAATTCATTCTTTCAAGAGTTCATCAAGATTCTTGTTGGCGGAGTTCAAGTATCTTTTCTTCTCGCATCTTGAAATGTAATTAATTCTCCGTATTCTTTTGAAGAGGAGTTTTGCATTTCTTTGTTCTTCTCAGCTATCCAGTCATTTCCTTTTGTGGTCGGTTATCACCTTATGATCTTGAGATGTTATCCATAAGTCCACAACAAGCTTATTCTTTTCGTTGTTGATTTTCTCAACAATTCCACTCAATCCTTCCTTCTAAGTTCTTTTCTTTCAACTCTTTCAATTCTTTCCGGAGGTTTTGTGTCATGTCTTCATCAAGTATCATTCCATCCTCTCAAGCTCGTGTTCTATTCCTCCATGTTTCAGCCGAAGTGTTGCCTAAATTCTTTCACTCTTATTTCTTTTCTTTATTATTCTAACCGGAGTCGTTTCATAGTCTATCTGATTCCATGAGCTTTTGATTCTCGTCATTCTCGTCGTTCCTCTCTTCTTCTCGAGTGCTCTCGATTCTTTGCTTCTTCTCTTTAGTTCTTGCTTCACCTCATCCCTTTTTCTCTTCCTTCTCGGTCCTAAGATCTCGGGATGAGATCTCTTGTTAGTGGAGGAGTGTTGTAACGCCCTGGATTCGATGCGCCAGGTGTCCGTCAGTTATTCGCCGTTGTTGCCATGTCATTTGCTTGCGTGTTGCATTTTGCCATGTCATCATCTGCATTTCATCTACATATTTTTCAAAACTTGCATCCGTTCGGGTTCTCCCGGTTCTCTCCGTTGTCCGTCCGGAGTCCGGACCTCTCGCGCGCGCCCGTTGCCCCCTCTCAGACCGTGTTTCGTGTGCGGGTATTAAACTTTCTCGGAATGGCCCGAGTTTTGCCAAGCGGCCTTGGTATAGCACCGGTAGACCGCCTGTCAAGTTTCGTGCCATTTGGAGTCCGTTTGATACTCCATCGGTTAACCGGGTAACCGTAAAGCCCTCTTTGTGTTGCAGCCCAACACCCCTTCCAAAGAGGGCCAAAACCCAGCAAACTCCCCTCCATGCTCTCGGTCATTCGATCACGATCGTATGGACGAAAACCGCACCTCATTTGGACACTCCCACCTCCTTCTACCTATAAATATGTGCTCCCCCCCGGATTTTTCGTGCAGATGAAACCCTAGCCCCGCTCCTCCCCGCCGCCGGACATGTCTGCCTCCGTGTCGGACGTGTCCACCGCCGCTGCCACGTCGCTCCGGCCAATGAGAGGCCGCCACGTCACCGTGCCGCCGCCCCGTGCCCGAGGTCGCCGCCCCGCGCCGCGTCCTCCTCCGTCTCCCCGCGCCCAGATCCGGCCGGATCCGGCGAGATCTGGCCCGGATCCGCCATCTCCGACCTTCCCCGGCATCTTCCCCGTCTACTCCGGCGAGCTCTCCGGTCGACCTCGAACTCCGTGCAAAACTGGAGGTTGACCCCGAAAATCCACTGTCCCCGAATTGTTGCACATTATTATGCCATGTTCATCGCATCATATCTCTGCATCTGCAGCTCTGTTTTGTGCGTGTAATATGTCAACTTGTTCGCCTCGATGAGTGTTTAATTTCATTCCATTGCATCATGTTCATTTGAGGTCATCTTGATGCCTGAATCATCGTTGCAAGAGTGCTTCATAATGTTGTCTGCTGTCTGTTAATAGAACAAGCTCTTTTGTCATTTTTGCCATGATTGATGTGTGCATCCTATGAAGTTGATGTCTACATGTGTTTTGAACTATGCCATGTCTTCTTTACAGAGGTGCTTACCATGTATTTTTGTGATCAATGTGGTGACTAGCACAAGCATGCAAACTAGGCATCGTGATGTTACTGATTTTAGTCCCTGTTCTGCTGTTATTTTGACGCCATGTAAACATGATGCTACAGAGAGATCCATGCATATTTTGAGATACTTCAGTAAGGATGTTTTGAACATGTGGTTGTTCTCTATCCATTCATGCCACTGGTTGAAATTATGGAGTAGTCTAGCATGCCATTTTCGTGCTCTACTTTTGCTTCAAAATGTTTCCTGGCAGATTGTTTACATGTTATTCAATTTTGCCAAGGTTGTTGTAGTTGATCCTTGCATGCTATGAACTTGTTCTTGCCTTGGTTTGTTTCATAAACATGTATTCTTGCTGATGCTATGCTTATCTTGTCATGCAATGACTTGTGGTGAGTGAATCAAGCTTGTTAAGTAGTGTACTTGTTGTTGCTGTTTTGCTAGGCTGAATCTGTTATTTCGTGATGCTATGTAAACCTGCTGCTACTAGTCATTCTATGCATAATCTGGAGATGTTCACTAATGTTGTTTTGTTCTACATGTCATGCTATATTCATCCATTCCCCTAGTTGCATTTATAGATTGCTGTAGATTGTTGTAATCTTGCTCCAAAGTTGCTATATAATGTTGCTGTCAGCCTGTTAACATTAAGTTCAGTTGTTGCCATGCTTGTTGTTAGTGATACATGCACCCTATGAACTTGCTCTTGCCATGTTTAGCTTCAAAAACATGCCTTCTTACTGTTGATTGCATTGTATGCCATGTATTGCTCTGTGGTGAGTGGTACAAGCTCACCAACATGCCTTCATAATTCTGTTCCTGCCATGTTTGAATCTGTAATATAACTTGCTATGTTTACATGGGTGCCATCATATTTTCTGCTCCTTTTTGGCTCATGGTCAGTAAGGGACTTTTGTTCTATGCATTTAGTAAATTCATGCCATGCCTTTGTTTGCCATGATAAGTTCCTGTAACATGTTATTTGATAGCTCTAAACGTTGCAACCTGATGTTATTTCTGCAAAGTCTGGAACTGTTATTATTTGCAATCTTGCCATGTGTGTTTGAGCATGTTCTAGTGATTTCTGGAGATAGCTCAGTGTTCATGTGTTGTTATGCTTTACCTGTACATCATGTCCATGTCTTTTGTTTTCATGTTGAGATGCTGTAGCATGTTGTTTTGATGCTTGCAAGATGCCTAGTTGCTGTTTTGGACAGATTGTTGCTATAACTTGTTTCATGTGTGTGTGTTGAACCGTTGCTCCGTTTTGAGTGTGCTCTATATGAAACTTGCTTGATTTTGCATGTCGTTGCATATTATCATGTTGCATCCTTGTTTTGAGGTGTTTGCTTGATGTTTGTATGCATTTTGCATCAATGCCATGTTTAACTTGTTTTGCTCATATCTTCTAGGCCGTAGCTCCAAATCTAATGAACTTTATATGTAACTTGACTAGAATCTCGTGTAGATCATATTGGTGCATCTTAACTTGCTGTTTAAAAACTTGAACATAAGGTTTATTCAGATCTGGACCAACTTCGAAATTTGCATATGAGGACTTACCGGAATTGTTATATGTTGTTCCCGGCCTCATTTAAACTTGCCTTGATGTGTTGCTCTTGTATGCATCATCTCTTGCCATGAGTAGCTTCATGTAGTTTTGTCATGCATCATCCTTGTTTCTGCATCATGTCTTGTTCATGTGTGGTGTGTTTACTATGTTGTGTGCTTCTTCTCGATAGTTCTCCTATCGTTGCGATCGTGAGGATTCGTTGGTCTACGCTTGGTTCGTCTTCGTGGCTTCATATTCTTCATGGACTCGTTCTTCTTCCTTGCGGGATTTCAGGCAAGATGACGGCTACCCTGGATCTCACTACTATCATTGCTATGCTAGTTGCTTCGTTCTATCGCTATGCTGCGTTACCTATCTGTTGCTCTTCAAGCCTCACAACTTGCCATGAACCACTAACCTTTGACACCCTTCCTAGCAAACCATTGCTTGGCTATGTTACTGCTTTGCTCAACCCTCTTATAGCATTGCTAGTTGCAGGTGAAGTTGAAGATTGCTCCATGGTGGACAGGATTTTGTTGGGATATCACAATATCTCTTATTTAATTAATGCATCTATATATTTGGTAAAGGGTGGAAGGCTCGGCCTTATGCCGGGTGTTTTGTTCCACTCTTGCCGCCCTAGTTTCCGTCATACCGATGCTATGTTCCCGGATTTTGCGTTCCTTACGCGGTCGGGTGATTTATGGGACCCCCTTGATAGTTCGCTTTGAATAAAACTCCTCCAGCAAGGCCCAACCTTGGTTTTACCATTTGCCTCACCACCACCTACATTTCCCTTGGGAGTAATTAACCCAAGGGTCATCTTTATTATAGCCCCCCCGGGCCAGTGCTTGTCTAAGTGTTGGTCCGAACCAGAGCCACTTGCAGCGCCACCTCAGGGAAACTCGAGGTCTGGTTTTAGTTGTACGTAGTGTTCATCCGGTGTTGCCCTGAGAACGAGATATGTGTGGCTCCTATCGGGATTGTCGGCGCATCGGGCGGTCTTGCTGGTCTTGTTTTACCATTGTCGAAATGTCTTGTAAACCGGGATTTCGAGTCTGATCGGGTCTTCCTGGGAGAAGGTATATCCTTCGTTGATCGCGAGAGCTTATCATGGGCTAAGTTGGGACACCCCTGTAGGGTATAATCTTTCGAAAGCCGTGCCTGCGGTTATAGGCAGATGGGAATTTGTTAATGTTCGGTTGTAGATAACTTGACACCAGATCCGAATTAAAACGCATCAACCACGTGTGTAGCCGTGATGGTCTCTTTTCGGCGGAGTCCGGGAAGTGAACACGGTTTTTGGGTTATGTTTGACGTAAGTAGGAGTGCAGGATCACTTCTTGATCATTGCTAGCTTCACGCCCGTTCCTTTTGCTCTCTTCTCGCTCTTACTTGCGTATGTTAGCCACCATATATGCTTAGTCGCTGCTGCAGCCTCACCACTTTACCCCTTCCTTTCCCTTTAAGCTTTGCTACTCTTGATACCCATGGTAATGGGAATGCTGAGTCCTCGTGGCTCATAGATTACTACAACAACAGTTGCAGGTACAGGTTATGCGATGATCATGACGCGAGAGAGATGCTTGCTTGCGTTGAGTTCTTCTTCTGCTTCTTCTTCGATCAGGGGATAGGTTCCAGGTCGGCAGCCTGGGCTATCAGGGTGGATGTCGTTTGAGTTTCTGTTTGTGTTTCATCCGTAGTCGGATGATGCTCTAATGTATGATGATGTTGTATTCGTGTGGCATTCTATGCCTCTTGTATGGATCCCCATCTATTATGTAATGTTGATGTAATGATTTCCACCTTGCAAAAGCGTTTCAATATGCGGGTCTATCCTTGGTGGGACCTTCGAGTTCCTTTTGGATAGGGTCGCATATTGGGCGTGACAGCCCCTTTTTAAGCCGCCATTCTGAATATGTGCTGTAGTACTTCTCCTTCGGCTTAATTTGAATCGGCAAACTTGTTCTTTTTATTTTTAGGCTTCTTTTTTCACAATGGCCCCGAAGACAGCCACCTTCTATAACTGGGTTCCCTCCATTGTCACTGAGAAAACATTCTAGGACTTTGTAACAACCGACTATTTGCCAAAGAAGACTGTCATGCATTACTGCGCCCCTAAGCCGGAAGAGGAGAAACATCAGCCAAAGGAGGACGAAGTCATTGTCTTTACTGATCACATGAACCGGGGCTTCTCACCGCCCGGCTCTAAATTCTTCCAGGATGTTCTGCACTTTTTTAATCTTCATCCTCAAGACATCGGACTCAATTCCGTGTCAAACATATGCAACTTCCAAGTTTTCTGTGAGGTGTACCTTCAAGAGGAGCCCAGTGTGGAGCTGTTCAGAGAATACTTTTATTTGAACCGCCAGAACGAGTACTCAAATGGACCCAGCCCGGAACTTGGTGGAATCTCAATTCAGCGGAGGAGAGACGCTATCTTCCCTTATGCCTGCCTGCCGAGGCATCCCAAGGATTGGAATCAGACATGGTTCTATTGCAATGACACTTCTCCGGCTGACGAGAACCGACTGCCCGGATTTTGCGCCCTGTGTCTTGACTCAAAACATCATCTCCCTGACAAGCTGACAGCCGCTAAACACAAAAAACTTGCCCCTACCATTGCCAAGGTCAAGGCTCTGTTGGGAAACAGCTTAACTAGCATTGACTTGGTTAGATGCTGGGTTCATGGCGGGTCATTCCATTGAGTCGCCGCAGCGGCTTAATGTGCACCTACACTGGTGGAAAAAAGGATCCACTTTGCCATAGCTCTAAAGATCTAACTGACGACGCCATCAATGAAATGACGAAGTCCCTTCTGCATGAAAGCCTGTGCAGCAAGGTGGGCCTAAGCCCGTTCTGTACATCTAACCCAGCACCAGAAGTAAGTCTTTCAATTAGTTACTTTACCTTCATCCTTAAATACTTTATTTAACTCAACTTTGATGACTTTCACAGGCTGATGATGACTTTTCAAAGAAGGAATATGACCACGAAGCTGCCAAAAGGGCCAGGAAAGCCAAGAAGGCCGCCAAGAGAACCGCCAAGAAGAAAGGGAAGAAAACCAGTGCTTCTGAGATGCTTGAACTGGACAACAGCTCTGAGTCGGAGGTAGCCCTTGATTCCCTTGGCTCCTTTTTCAACCATCTTATTGACATTGATTATCATCAGGATGTCACGGGGACCCGTCAAGCAATCGAAGAAGCGGTAACTATCATTTCCTCCGACTCCGAGCCCTTGCCAAGGCAGAAAATTCGAAGAGTAACCCGGAAATTAAGCTTTTCACACCCCTTAGCTCATCTGGATCCTCACTTTATTTTGAAGCAACAACAGCACGAGAGCCAGCGACAGACTTGGACTAGCAGGGATGAAGAATTATCTTCCGGCTTACCGAACACTCCAAGGAAGCGTCAAAACAAGGTCACCCTCGAATTAAACTCTTTTTATCCTCTGGCGGGTCTCATCCTCCAACCACTTAATTCTTCCGATTCAAATTATCAGGAAACATCTCATTCCTCTTCCAGCGACTCATCTCAGTCTCATCTACTGGCTTTCAAGACTCTTCCCGGGTAATAACAATTACTTATCATTTTCTCATTATCATCCTTTATACTTATATGACCTCTCATGACTCACGCAGTGGAAAGGCCAAGCCTAGCAAGAAGGCAAAGGTGACTGAGCCGGCTGAAGACCCGAAAATCAATAAACCGGAGCAACAAACCCCAGCGCATGAGGTCTCTGTTCCTCAATCATCGGAGCCGGTTCTTGACATTCCACCAGTGACTTTTGACCCTCCTATCGATCAAGCCAACGATGACCCTTTGAATCCTGAAGCATCCAGTCCAGTTAAGATGACTGATACACATGATGATGATGTGGTGATCACCAACACCGGCTTTAGAGAGTCGAGAAGGCCTACTGTTTTGGCCAAGCACTCTGCCAAGGAAGAGTATATTGAGCGCCGAAAAGTAAGATTTGACATTGCTGACTACTCCCAATTGAGCATAGGTGAAGTATTTTCTGGCTATCTCAACCAAGTAAACAGCAGCCGTGAACTTGAAGTTGACATGGTGAAGCAAATGCACCATAAATTTGAGGTATGAACTCCTCCTTTATTGAATTATGCACATCCTGTCAGCCCCCATGTCTACTGTTTATGATGAATATGCTGTAGACTTAGATTAATCATGAGCATAAATAATACTCTTTGACAGAATCCTTCAAAATCTGGCTTAAAGCATCCGATTTAAAGTAGATTTGTAATGACTAACACTGAATTCGTAGCCCCACAAGGGCTGGTTTAATAAGCATGAATAAGCCAGTCCTTTATATCCTTTTGTAGAAAGTAGAACTTACTTGTGTAATTCTCATGAGACGGCTGTGGCCGTTTGCAGCACAACCGGGTCACCATAAAATAGTAATGAGGAAAGCAATATGCATTATCCCCCAAGTGCCAAGTACTCTTGCTCGCAAAGTGCTTGGGACTTATTCACATAAGCCATTGCATGAGTAATTTTTTCGGCAGACATGTAACACCCACGATGCGGCTATATCTCCCACGTGTCGAAGCACGACTTAGAGGCATAACCGCATAGTAGTTTTGTCGCAAGAAGGGTCATCTTCACACAATCCCATGTAATGAACAAGAATGGGATAAAGAGAGTTGGCTTACAATCGCCACTTCACACAATACATAATTTAAGATCATACATCATTCAAATACACTCATAGACCGGCTACGGTCAAGGTCAATGAAAAGAAGACAACCCCATATGCTAGATCCCCGATCGCCCCAACTGGGCTCCGCTACTGATCATCTGGAAATGATACATAGTAACGACCAAGAGCCTCATCAAACTCCCACTTCAGCTCAGTTGCGCCATCTGCGCTGGTATCATCGGCACCTGCATCTGTTTTGGTAGAATCTGTGAGTCACGAGGACTCAGCAATCTCACACCCGCGAGATCAAGACTATTTAAGCTCATAGGTAGGTAAGGGGTAATATGGTGGAGCTGCAGCTAGCACTAAGCATATATGGTGGCTAACATACGCAAGTGAGAGCGAGAAGAGAAGCAACACATCGGTTGATAAACTAGAAGTGATCAAGAAGTGATCCTGAAACTACTTACGTCAAGCATAACTCAAACCGTGTTCACTTCCCGAACTCCGCCGAGAAGAGACCATCCCGGCTACGCACGCGGTTGATGCATTTTAATGAAGTCAAGTGTCAAGTTATCTACAACCGGACATTAACAAATTCCCATCTGCCTCATAACCGCGGGCACGGCTTTCGAAAGATTATATACCCTGCAGGGGTGTCCCAACTCAGCCCATCACAAGATCTCACGGTCAACGAAGGAATATACCTTCTCCCGGGAAGACCCGATCAGTCTCGGAATCCCAGTTCACAAAACATTTCGGCAATGGTAAAACAAGACCAGCAAAGCCACCCGATGCGCCGACAAATCCCGATAGGAGTTGCGCATATCTCGTTCTCAGGGCACACCGGATTGTCCAAACTTCCGGTAGGCCAGCCCAGAGTTGCCCCTGGTGGCCACCGGCGGCTGACAGGTTGGACCAACACTCACGACGAGCACTGGCCCGGGGGGGGGGGTAAATAAATATGACCCTTGGGCTCGCGAAAACCCAAGGGAGAAGGGCTTAGGTGGCAAATGGTAAAACCAAAGTTGGGCCTTACTGGAGGAGTTTTATTCAAAGCGAACTGTTAAGGGGTCCCATAAATCACCCAACCGTGTAAGGAATGCAAAATCAAGGAACATAACACCGGTATAATGGAACTAGGGCGGCAAGACTGGAACAAGTCACCAGGCATAAGGCCGAGACTTCCACCCTTTACCAAGTATATAAGGTGCATTAATTTAAACAGGAGATATTGTGATATCCCAAAATATATCCATGTTCCGACCAGGAACAAACTTCAGCTTCACCTGCAACTAACAATGCTATAAGAGGGGCTGAGCAAAAGCGGTGACATAGCCAATCAATGGTTTCTAGGACATGATGGTTAGAGGTTTATCATGGCAATAGGGAGGCATGGTAAACAATGGCAGGTAGAGCTAACATAGCGATAGAGCGAGTACTAGCAAGCAGAGATAGAAGTGATTTCGAAGGTAGGGTCATCTTGCCTGCAAGGTTCTCAGAGTTGTCGAAGGCTTGATCCTCGTAAGCGTTCTCAACAGGTTCCTCGTGCACGTACTCGTCTCCTGGCTCTACCCAAGGCAAGAACACAAGCAAAATAACCACAATAAATCACGGTGGAATGCACAAGCAACATGATGCAATACATGTCATGATATGCGAGATGTGATATGCAATGCATATGCATGCATCGGAAGGAAAGATGATGAACAAGGCATCAACTTGGCAAACCAAGTATGCCGTTGGAAAGATGAGATGATTTCGGTTGAAATCGATATAAAGATCACCGGAAACGGATGCACGGTTTGCAAATGACAAGAATGACACAAAGCTGCGATTAACAGCACGATGCTACTTAGCATGCAACAAGAAACTATGCTACAGCACCCCAACATGAAAACAAAGCATATGGCAGTGATCTACAGGAGATGCTTTACAAAATAGGAACACTGAGCTACGGCTAAATCACATCATAACAGGTTCAAACAAGCATGGAGAAAGTGCAAAAAATATCAGGTTGGACATGGCATAAACAGCATCACGAAGCAATGTTCAGAGCAAGTTATCAACATGCTACAGGAACTTATAATAGCAAAACAAGACATGGCATGAATCTACTCAAAGCATAGATCAAAAGTCCCTTACTGACCATAAGCCAAAAAGGATCAGAAAATATAATGGCACCCACGTAAACATAGCAAGTTTCGTTAACAGATTCAGCAAACAAAGCATGGCATTGACATAATTACGAAGGCACCTTCGTGAGCTCGATGCACTCACTACAGAGCATCCCATGATAAACTAAGCATACATCCATCAAGAATACATGTCATAGAAGCTATACATGGCAAGAAACAACATCATAGCATACCCGGATCAACTACAACAACCTTGGCCAAATTGAATAACATGTAAACAATCTGCCAGGAAACATTTTGAAGCAAAAGTAGAGCACGAAAATGACAAGCTAGACTACTCCATAATTGCAACTAGGACCATGGATGGATAGAGCAAAACCATGTTTTCAGTACACCCTTACTGAAGTATCTCAAATTATGCATGGATATCTCTGTAGCAACATGTTTACATGGCATCAAAATTACAGCAGAACAGGAACTAAAATCAACGTTAACACGAAGCCTAGTTTGCATGCTTGTGCTAGTCACCACATTGATCACAAAAATACATGGTAAGCACCTCTGTAAAGAAGACATAGCCTAGTTCAAAACACATTTAGGGACCAAGTCCATAGGATGCACACATCAATCATGGAAAAAATGACAAAAGAGCTCATTCTGATAAGAATCTGAAACTAACAGTATGAAGCCCTCTTCCAACAGCATTTCGGGCACTAAGATGAGCTCAAATATAAATGATGCAATGGAGTGTAATGATGTACTCTTCGAGACGAACAATTTTACATATTACACGCACAAAACGGAGCTACGGATGTGAAGATGTGATGCAATGAAGATGCAACAATTTTAATGCAGTTTAGGACTTGGACGAAAACGGGGGGGAAGGAAAGTCAACCCTGGATGTCCCGATCGGATCTGAGCCGGCTTGCGGGCTTCAAGGTCGTCACCGGAGCGGGTCGCCGGAGGAGGATGAGGACGGCCAGGGCGGCGGCCGAAGCTGGCCGGGAGGACGCCGGAGAGGCGCGGCGAAGGCTGCCGGAGGGCGGCGACGGCGAGGGAGCCGGGGCGCTCGCCGGCGAGGTCGGAGGAGAGGCCGGCGGCGCGGGGCCGGCAACGACGAGGGACGGCGGCCGGGGCGCGCGGCGAGGAGCAGGGCGGCGTGGCGAGGCGCCCGGCGGCGCGGCCGGGGCGCCCGCGGGGCAGCGGCAGCGGCGTTCTGGGCCGGGGAGGGCCCCGCACGGGCCTCGCGGGCCCGCGGGGTCGGCGGCGAACTGGGGACCTGCCCGAGGCACGTGGCAGCTCGCGATTCGTCCAGAGGCGCGGGCGGACGTGTCCGGCCGTCCGGATTTCGTCCGGCGGCGCGAGGGGAGCGGGGAGACTAGGGTTTCGTCCGGATTTCGGGGAAGGGATCTATAATTAAAGGTAGAGGGAGCTAGGAGTGTCCAAATGAGGTGTAGTTTTCGCCCACACGATCGTGATCCGACGATGGAGAGCATGGAAGTGACTTAGATGGGTTATTGGGCTGTTTTGGAGGGGTGTTGGGCTGCAACTTAAAAGAGGCCTTTGCGGGAGTGCGGTTAACTGTTGGAGTACCAAACGAGCTCCAAATGACCCGAAAGTTGACAGGTGGTCTACCGGTGCTATACCAGGGCCACATGGCAAGGCTCGGTCCATCCCGAGAATGTTCAACACCCGCACACGAAAAGAGACAAGAGGGGTGCGCCGGTGCATGTGGGAGTGTCGGATTGCGAAATGGACAACGGGGAAAATGCTCGGATGCATGAGACGAACACGTATGCAAATGAGATGCACATGATGACATGATATGATATGCATGACATAAATAAAATGCAAAACAAAAGACAAAACTCAACCACGGAGGGAATATCATATCACATAGCCGAAAATGGCAAGAGTTGGAGATACAAAGATGGAAAGTTACATCCGGGGTGTTACAACACTCCACCACTACAAGAGGATCTCGTCCCAAGATCTAGGACTGAAAGAACTCCGGATATTCGGAACGGAGGTGATCCTCGCGCTCCCAGGTGGCTTCTCGGTCGGAATGGTGTGACCACTTCACTTTCAGGAATTTGATTGACTTGTTGCGAGTCTTGCGCTCGGTTTCTTCGAGAATAGCAACGGGGTGCTCATGATAATAGAGATCTTCTTGGAGGTCGATCTCTTCGAAGTTGATACTGCGCTCAGGAGTCTTGAAGCACTTGCGAAGCTGTGACACGTGAAACACATCGTGCACGTTTGCAAAGTTGGATGGAAGCTCAAGTTGATAGGCGAGGTCGCCTCTTTTGCCAATGATCTTGAAAGGACCCACATATCTAGGGGCAAGCTTCCCTTTGATACCGAAGCGACGAGTGCCTTTCATTGGAGAGACGCGGAGGTAGACATGGTCTTCGATTTCAAAAACCAAGTCACGGTGCTTGCTATCATAGTAACTCTTTTGTCGCGATTGCGCGGCTTTGAGATTCTGACGAATGACTTTGCACATTTCTTCGGCTTCTGTGATCAAGTCGTTGCCAAGAAGTTGGCGTTCACCTGTCTCAGACCAGTTGAGAGGAGTACGGCACTTTCTGCCATAGAGAATTTCGAATGGGGCCTTGCCCGAACTCGCTTGGAAGCTGTTGTTGTAGGAAAACTCGGCATATGGAAGACAATATTCCCACTTCATACCGAAAGAGATGACACAAGCCCTGAGCATATCTTCAAGAATTTGATTGACTCGCTCGACTTGGCCACTTGTTTGAGGATGGAAAGCTGTGCTGAAACGAATGTTGGTGCCCATGGCCGTCTGAAAGGAGTCCCAGAACTTAGAAGTGAAGATACTTCCACGATCTGAAGATACCAATTGTGGAATGTCGTGCAAGGAGACAATTCTGGAGGTGTATAGCTCTGCCAGCTGAGCTGCTGTGAAAGATTCTTTGATAGGAAGAAAATGAGCCACTTTGGTAAGCTTGTCAATGACAACGAAGATAGCATCATTTCCACATTTGGACTTAGGAAAACCAGTCACGAAGTCCATCTCGATATGGTCAAACTTCCATTTCAGAATAGCAAGAGGTTGGAGGAGACCAGCTGGTCGTTGGTGTTCTGCTTTCACCCTTCTGCAGACATCACATTCATTCATGAATTGAGCAATCTCTCGCTTCATTCGAGTCCACCAATATGACTGCTTGAGGTCATGGTACATCTTTGTACTTCCAGGATGAATGGATAGGAGGGAATTGTGTGCCTCGTTCATGATGACTTTTCTCAGATCACCTTTTGGAACCACAATTCGATCCTCGAAAAAAAGAGTATCTTTGTCATCCAAGCGATAGCACTTGTATTTGGGAATGCCCTTGTCAATACCACATTTCACCTTTTTCACCATGGTATCCAGGAGTTGTGCCTCACGAATTTGATCTTCCAAAGTAGGAGAGACTATGAGGTTGGAAAGAAAGCCTTGAGGAACAACTTGAAGTTTCAGCTTGCGAAAAGCCTCACAAAGATCCGGTTGAAACGGCTTGAGAATTAGACTGTTGCAATAAGCCTTTCTGCTTAGAGCATCTGCAATCACATTCGCCTAGCCAGGAGTATATTTGATACTCGGATTGTACTCTTGAATCATTTCGACCCATCGAGTTTGCCTGAGATTAAGGTTGGGTTGAGTGAAGATATACTTGAGGCTCTTGTGATCGGTGAAAATGTCCACTTGCCTTCCCAATAAGAGATGTCTCATGTTATCAATGCATAGACAACTGCCGCCAACTCGAGATCGTGAGTGGGGTAGTTCTTTTCGTTGGTCTTCAACTGACGAGAGGTATAGGCCACAACTTTTTTCTCTTGCATCAACACCGCACCGAGACCTTGAATGGAAGCATCACAGAAAACTTCGAATGGCTTGGATTCATCAGGAGGAGTCAAAACAGGAGCTGTGATTAGCTTCTCTTTGAGGGTGTTGAAAGCGACGTCGCACTCAGGCGTCCAGACATACTTGACATGCTTCTGGAGGAGGTTGGAAAGAGGCTTTGCAATCTTAGAGAAGTTCTCAATGAATCTTCGGCAATAGCTTGCAAGACCGAGAAAACTGCGGAGCTGCTTGACATTCTGAGGAGGTTCCCAATTCACAACTACAGAAACCTTCGCGGGATTAACAGCAATGCCCTTGGCAGAGATGATATGACCAAGGTAAAGAACTTCATCAAGCCAGAACTCACATTTGGAAAACTTCGCATAGAATTGATGCTCTTTGAGCTTGTCGAGCACCAATCGCAAATGTTTGGCATGATCCTGCTTATTCTTGGAGAAGACCAAAATATCATCGAGATACACCAGAACAAATTCATTGGTGTAGGGGTTGAAGATAAAGTTCATCATGTGAGAGAACGTTGGAGGAGCATTGACAAGGCCGAAAGACATGACAGTATATTCATAAGAACCATAGCTTGTTCTGAATGCTGTCTTGGGAATATCTTGTTCACGAATGCGAATCTGATGATAACCCATACGAAGGTCAAGCTTGGAGAATACTTTAGCCCCTTTGAGTTGCTCGAAAATCTCATTGATGTTGGGAAGTGGGTACTTGTTCTTGATTGTCTTCTTGTTCAATGGACGGTAATCGACGCAAAGTCGGTCCGTGCCATCCTTCTTCTGGACAAAAAGAACTCCACAACCCCATGGGGATGAACTCGGTCTGATCAAACCCAGACGCTCTTGTTCATCGAGCTGTTTCTTCAATTCCTTCAACTCCTTGGGCCCAAGCTTGTATGGACGCTTGCAAACGGGTTCTGTACCAGGCTCAAGATCAATAACGAACTCGACTGGCCGATGAGGAGGCATACCCGGAAGCTCTTCTGGAAAGACATCTTGGTACTCATAAACGACTGGAATTTGAGAAATAGCATCCAATCCGCCCTTCTCACTGAGAGAAAACAACCGAATGGTTTCATCACGAGCGGCATAGATGATAACATCCTCAGAAGGGTGAGTCAATTGAATTTGCCTGGCAGCACAATCAAGCTGAGCCTTGTGCTTAGAAAGCCAGTCCATCCCGAGAATTAGATCAATATCAGAATCGCCAAGAACACCTGGAGAACACAGAAATTTATAGTCGCCCATCTTGATGGAAACATCCGGAACCATGTAGCTTGCGTTCATGCTCTTAGCGGGAGAGACAACTGCTAACGGTCTAGGAAATTCTTGGAAAGACAAATCATGCTTAGATGCAAATGGTCTTGAGATGAAACTAAGCGATGCACCAGTGTCAAAAAGAACTTTAGCAGGAATATCATTAACTGGAAGATTACCGATGATCACATCTGAAGAATCCTCTGCCTGAGCTGCATTCATCATGTTCACCTTTGCAAACTTGGAATTATGCTTGACCACTGCATTGCTTGAAGATCTCACAGGAGGAGGAGGAGGAAGGCGCCTTTGATTGAAGCATTTGTTCGCGTAGTGACCTTTCTGCTGGCACTTGTTGCAAGTCACTTCTGAGAGCGGACGATGATAAGGAGCATTCGACTTTGAAGCTTGAGGCTGAGACTTGTTCTGATAGCTTGGGTTGGGTGGGTGGGAAGATCCACGAGCACCTGAGTTCTTCTGTTGGTAAGGCTGACGAAACGGAGGAGGAGGAAGATAGAACTTCTGCTGCTTAGCTGCCACTTGTGAGGAAGAAGAAGATTGCACTGCATCTCTGATTCTCTTCTTAGAAGCCTCACACTTGAGCTGAGCACCTTCTTGCTTGAGTTCCATATTGTAGAATTGATCAAACTGAGTAGGCTCAACAAGAACGAGAGCTAACTGCAGATCCTCTCTAAGGCCACCTCTGAACTGATAGATCATACTCTTCTCATCTGGAACATCTTGCTTAGCAAAGCGAGCAAGTTTCTGAAACTGCTTCTTGTATTCATACACTGACATGTTGCCTTGCTTGAGATTGCGGAACTCCTCACGCTTGCTCTCAACAACACTGGTAGGAATGTGGTGAGCTTTAAAGTCCCGACAGAAATCAGTCCAAGTAATCACTCGACCACCTCTGGAATCCTTGTATTGCTGGAACCAATCAGCTGCCTGATCCTTGAGCTGAAAAGAAGAGAACTTGACATAGTCCTCAGGCCTGACATTGCTGCATTCAAAATGCTTGTTGATATCCACGAGCCAATCATCGGCGTCTGTGGCCTCGACACAATAGCTGAAAGACTTCGGCTGATTTGCCAGGAACTGGTTGAGGGTTGGAAATAGAGGCTGATGATTGAACTGCCCTTGACCTTGATTCCCTTGGTTGCCTTGGCCTTGGTTGCGCTCTTGCATGAGCTGGATCATCATCTGAGCATGGGCGTTAGAGGCTGCCATCAAAGCTTGCCATGCCTCCGGAGGCGGAGGTGGAAGTGGAGGGTTCGCCTGACTCCCATCATTGCGATCCGGATTCTGACGCGTTGGCGGAGCCATCCTGAAGAGGGTGACATCCCTTAGCATCTTGATAGACAGATAGACAAGTTGAATCAACGGATAGAAATAGCAACATATAGTCTTCACAAAAAACATTCGAACAAAGATGAACGAATGAATTCCAAAGCAAACATCACATGTCCATTAAGGTGAGAAGCCACTTGAATAGATATTGATGAATGAAATAAACAAGGTACAACTGGAACAAATAAGTGGTAAGGATTACCCAATCACGAACCAAATATCTGCGGGAAGAAATGCTAGAGCTACTTGAATCCCACCTATAAACTCCCGAAATTTTCTGGTTATGCAATCAGGTGTTGGGGATACAGGGGAAGCAATATATCTCACCCAAACTAACAATCCCTACATCCAGTTGTATCCATCCGTCAACACATAACCATGAAACCTTCGGAAATCGTGTACCTCAACCTTCGAAAAGCATCCGTTATATGAGTTATGGCAATACTCCCGAGCTCGCCCCAGTACTGGGTTATTGGGGTTATCTCACAAACAACTGTACAAAAGAGATTTTCGATGTCGGCAAAGCTCAGGTATTCCAGAACTGCAACGATAAAATTGTGACGACAACACCTCGGAGCTCAACTCCCCTGGACACTGCCACAACCCCTAAATGTCAGGAGGCACCAAGAACAATGTTCTCGTCACAAAACCATCGGAACGATTCCAAGATACCCGCATGATCCTAAATTTTTTTTAGTGAAATTTGAGAAGAGGAAGGTCAAAACATCTACGTCAGGAGACCTCACCAGAGCGACGAAGGGACTGAGGAGTAAAAAGAATCCTACTCTCCAATATATATAATCCTAAGACTCAAAACATTTTTGTTCTAGACTCAACATCGCCAGCAAACAATCAAGCAGGGGGCTCCTAAGTCGAGGATGGCTCTGATTACCAACTTGTAACACCCACGATGCGGCTATATCTCCCACGTGTCGAAGCACGACTTAGAGGCATAACCGCATAGTAGTTTTGTCGCAAGAAGGGTCATCTTCACACAATCCCATGTAATGAACAAGAATGGGATAAAGAGAGTTGGCTTACAATCACCACTTCACACAATACATAATTTAAGATCATACATCATTCAAATATACTCATAGACCGGCTACGGTCAAGGTTAAATGAAAAGAAGACAACCCCAAATGCTAGATCCCCGATCGCCCCAACTGGGCTCCGCTACTGATCATCTGGAAACGATACATAGTAATGACCAAGAGCCTCATCAAACTCCCACTTCAGCTCAGTTGCAACATCTGCGCTGGTTTCATCGGCACCTGCATCTGTTTTGGTAGAATCTGTGAGTCACGAGGACTCAGCAATCTCACACCTGCGAGATCAAGACTATTTAAGCTCATAGGTAGGTAAGGGGTAATATGGTGGAGCTGCAGCCAGCACTAAGCATATATGGTGGCTAACATACGCAAGTGAGAGCGAGAAGAGAAGCAACGCATCGGTCGAGAAACTAGAAGTGATCAAGAAGTGATCCTGAAACTACTTACGTCAAGCATAACTCAAACCGTGTTCACTTCCCGGACTTCGCCGAGAAGAGACCATCACGGCTATGCACGCGGTTGATGCATTTTAATGAAGTCAAGTGTCAAGTTATCTACAACCGGACATTAACAAATTCCCATCTGCCTCATAACCGCGGGCACGGCTTTCGAAAGATTATATACCCTGTAGGGGTGTCCCAACTCAGCCCATCACAAGCTCTCACGGTCAACGAAGGAATATACCTTCTCCCGGGAAGACCCGATCAGTCTCGGAATTCCGGTTCGCAAAACATTTCGGCAATGGTAAAACAAGACCAGCAAAGCCACCCGATGCGCCGACAAATCTCGATAGGAGCTGCGCATATCTCGTTCTCAGGGCACACCGGATTGTCCAAACTTCCGGTAGGCCAGCCCAGAGTTGCCCCTGGTGGCCACCGGCGGCTGACAGGTTGGACCAACACTCACGACGAGCACTGGCCCGGGGGGTAAATAAAGATGACCCTTGGGCTCGCGAAAACCCAAGGGAAAAGGGCTTAGGTGGCAAATGGTAAAACCAAAGTTGGGCCTTGCTAGAGGAGTTTTATTCAAAGCGAACTGTTAAGGGGGTCCCATAAATCACCTAACCGTGTAAGGAACACAAAATCAAGGAACATAACACCGGTATAACGGAACTAGGGCGACAAGAGTGGAACAAGTCACCAGGCATAAGGCCGAGCCTTCCACCCTTTACCAAGTATATAAGGTGCATTAATTTAAATAGGAGATATTGTGATATCCCAAAATATATCCATGTTCCGACCAGGAACAAACTTCAGCTTCACCTGCAACTAACAATGCTATAAGAGGGGCTGAGCAAAAGCGGTGACATAGCCAATCAATGGTTTCTAGGACAGGATGGTTAGAGGTTTATCATGGCAATAGGGAGGCATGGTAAATAATGGCAGGTAGAGCTAACATAGCGATAGAGCGAGTACTAGCAAGCAGAGATAGAAGTGATTTCGAAGGTAGGGTCATCTTGCCTACAAGGTTCTCAGAGTTGTCGAAGGCTTGATCCTCGTAAGCGTTCTCAACAGGTTCCTCATGCACGTACTCGTCTCCCGGCTCTACCCAAGGAAAGAACACAAGCAAAAGAACCACAATAAATCACAGTGTAATGCACAAGCAACATGATGCAATACATGTCATGATATGCGAGATGTGATATGCAATGCATATGCGTGCTTCGGAAGGAAAGATGATGAACAAGGCATCAACTTGGCAAACCAAGTATCCCGCTGGAAAGATGAGATGATTTCGGTTGAAATCGATATAAAGATCACCGGAAACGGATGCACAGTTTGCAAATGACAAGAATGACACAAAGTTGCGATTAACAGCACGATGCTATTTAGCATGCAACAAGAAACTATGCTACAGCACCCCAACATGAAAACAAAGCATATGGCAGTGATCTACAGGAGATGCTTTACAAAATAGGAACACTGAGCTACGGCTAAATCACATCATAACAGGTTCAAACAAACATGGAGAAAGTGCAAAAAATATCAGGTTGGACATGGCATAAACAGCATCACGAAGCAATGTTCAGAGCAAGTTATCAACATGCTACAGGAACTTATAATAGCAAAACAAGACATGGCATGAATCTACTCAAAGCATAGATCAAAAGTCCCTTACTGACCATAAGCCAAAAAGGATCAGAAAATATAATGGCACCCACGTAAACATAGCATGTTTCGTTAACAGATTCAGCAAACAAAGCATGGCATTGACATAATTACGAAGGCACCTTCGTGAGCTCGATGCACTCACTACAGAGCATCCCATGATAAACTAAGCATACATCCATCAAGAAGACATGTCATAGAAGCTATACATGGCAAGAAACAACATCATAGCATACACGGATCAACTACAACAACCTTGGCCAAATTGAATAACATGTAAACAATCTGCCAGGAAACATTTTGAAGCAAAAGTAGAGCATGAAAATGACAAGCTATACTACTCCATAATTGCAACCAGGACCATGGATGGATAGAGCAAAACCATGTTTTCAAGACACCCTTACTGAAGTATCTCAAATTATGCATGGATATCTCTGTAGCAACATGTTTACATGGCATCAAAATTACAGCAGAACAGGAACTAAAATCAGCGTTAACACGAAGCCTAGTTTGCATGCTTGTGCTAGTCACCACATTGATCACAAAAATACATCGTAAGCACCTCCATAAAGAAGACATAGCCTAGTTCAAAACACATTTAGGGACCAAGTCCATAGGATGCAGACATCAATCATGGAAAAAATGACAAAAGAGCTCGTTCTGATAAGAATCTGAAACTAACAGTATGAAGCCCTCTTCCAACAGCATTTCGGGCATTAAGATGAGCTCAAATATAAATGATGCAATGGAATGAAATGATGTACTCCTCGAGACGAATAATTTGACATATTACACACACAAAACGGAGCTACGGATGCGAAGATATGATGCGATGAAGATGCAACAATTTTAATGCA
>NC_041389.1:333118816-333129872 GCF_002162155.2 Triticum dicoccoides | reverse complement strand
GATCGGATCTGAGCCGGCTTGCGGGCTTCGAGGTCGTCACTTGAGCGGGTCGCCGGAGGAGGATGAGGACGGCCAGGGCGGCGGCCGGAGCTGGCCGGGAGGACGCCGGAGAGGCGCGGCGAAGGCTGCCGGAGGGCAGCGACGGCGAGGAGCCGGGGCGCTCGCCGGCGAGGTCGGAGGAGAGGCCGGCGGCGTGTCACGACCGGTTTTCCACTAAAAATCTTTATTGAAAAGCCAATCTTTTAAGTCCAGTATGAGAGAAATCCTTCACACTGGCAGACAAATTCTTGATACAATAAGCCAGTAGCATAAAATATATTACAGGGTCGAACTACGGTTGCTCAACCAAATTATTACAAGCATGCCAATAATTATATATAATGACGGACACGACACAGGGGTGTGGAGGCATACTACTGACTCGAGGATAGGACGGTGGTGGAAAAACACAGCGGGAAGGGAAATACAAGACTCTAAGAATATCATTTCATCGAACGTCGGGGTGAGGCTCGATAAATTTATTTGGTAGCGGAAGAGGATATAAAACAGTGGCCAAATCCAGGGTCGCACGAGACTGACTGGGACTCCTCTAAGTGTCGGACTCGCTATCGAATTCTTCATCCATGAGATCGCCTTCGTCAGCATCTGGCCAAATCAACAAGCCAGTGAGTACTTTGAAAGTACTCGCAAGACAGTTCGGACGTAAGATATAACAAATGCATGCATGGATGCAACATGATTAATTCCTTAATGCACAATAAATAAAAATTAGCATAACGGGGTAAGAAAAAGGGGAAACGGCGGTAGTCCGCCTGAAATCCCAACATAACACAAACGAAGACCGATCGGGTGTCTGAAGCGACGCCTCGAAAGGTGAACAAAATGAAAATAAGGAAAAAAGATGCCACAGTCGGGCGTCTTAGCGACACCACATAAAGGGCTTTTAAAAGAAATGCCACGGTCGGACGTCTGAGCGACATCGCAGAAAGGGCTTTAAAAGAAATGCCACAGTCGGACGTCTGAGCGACATCGCAGAAAGGGCTTTAAAAGAAATGCCACAGTCGGACGTCTGAGCGACATCGCAGAAAGGGCTTTAAAAGAAATGCCACAGTCGGACGTCTGAGCGACATCGCAGAAAGGGCTTTAAAAGAAATGCCACAGTCGGACGTCTGAGCGACATCACATAAAGGGCTTTAAAAGAAATGCCACAGTCGGACGTCTGAGCGACATCACATAAAGGGCTTTAAAAGAAATGCCACAGTCGGACGTCTGAGCGACATCACATAAAGGGCTTTTATACACAAGTAAATAATACTCATAATAAACATTCAATTCATGAAAACAAACGGGTTAGTCCATCCACAGGAGTGATCATTTTAACCGGACTTAGCACTCATGCGATTCACCGGAGTCTCTGTCATCAAAGCTGACAATCGATTAGGATAAGATGGAACGAAACTTGACATGGAAGAGATGATTTGGAGGAATATATGACTCTGCAGAGTTTGTACAAAATTTTTTGCACAGTCAACGGATTTTCGTAGTCACGAAGGACTAGTTCCGTTTACGGTATTTCGGAAGAAAACACAGCTAACCGGTACACACCCATCCTACCTCTCGATGCTAGGAATCACCCTAGTCATCGTCCAAGAAAAACTTTTGAGACGGGGAGATCACAATCTCGAATAGCATGGGATCAAATTTATATACGCGCGCTCTAAGGGGTTCCCCCCTCTCGGTCCCAACCGGAAACACCCATGCCCCCTGACCGGATGACTGGCTTTAATCCAGGGCCATGGAACCATCATCACGGCCTCTCCTCTTTGGTGTGTACCATGAAAGCGGTTTGAAACTTACTAAACCATATTCCTTGCGGAAAACATGTGGTAGTACAAGGAAGGAAATGATAGGTACTGACCGATATGGTTTGACACTAAAGTCACATAGTCTGGCGTAAGACTGGCATGCTACAACACTGTCATCGTACCCATCCTCATGCCAACACCTGGCCATTCATATTCACATACATCCACGTATGGATCATTGAACTCACTTACCTCATTATCACATAAAATAACGTTCATCGGTATACTCACCGGCATGCCATGAAACTAACTAAATGCAAAACATGCCAAGACACTCATCATATCAAAAGTTCAAACATGCTTGCCTGGTTCAGAGTAGTCGGAGCCTAGCTCGGTGAAGTTCGCGGCTCCGTCACCTCCTTCGGTATCTACGTTTAAAGAAAATATATGCGCTAACGTAAATACCAAGGAGAGCACAGAAGGTAAACCAAATATTTTTCAAATAAATCTGATAAAAAACTAGACAAAATTTTAAAGAGAACAGAAAAAGAATCAATCAAAAATACTTTTCTGATTAAAAGTTATAAGGGTTTTTGTCCAGGGACTTATCTGTAATGAAACAGAAGATTTCCAGGGGCTAGTTTATAAAAACAGAAAACGCTTCGGTAGCGACTATGCCAGCCCGAAGAGAAGACGCATTCTGCCCGAAGGCGTTTTCAGAAAACGATTCGAAGAGAGAGCAGAGAGGCTGACGGTGGGGTCCCACCTGTCAGGTTCAAAAGTTCAAATGGGGCGGCAGAGTTCGCCGGCGCCCGAGAGCCGCGCTGGTCGCCGGCGGCGATCCACGGCGAGGCAGAGAGATCGGGGAGTACCTCCGTGCTCAGGGTACCCTTCCGCGTCAGTTGATGGTGGTGGAGTCGGTCGGCGTGCACCACATCGACGGCGAGCTTTGCTCCGGCGGACGGCGGCTCGGGTGGTCGAGGGGCTCGTCGGAGAGGGCTGCAAAGGTTAAATTGAAGAGGGGGTCATGCTCCTGGCAGCTAGAGAAGGTAACGAACGGGGTTTGAGCGCCGGAGATGGCCTCACCAGAACAAATCGGGCTGGAGGCCGAGGCGGGGCGAGGCGGCCGGAGCTGGGGGAGGAGACCTCCTCGAGGTCCCCCTAGTGGCCTGGCGGGGTGTTGGTGAGTAGTGGGGGTGCTGCGTGCACGAGAGTGAGCTCGGGACCCCTTTATATAGGCAGTCCGAGGCGGTTGCCGTGAACGAGGATCACCGGCGAGCGATTATGGTGGCGAAGTGCTCAGTCGGGGTGGTTAGGGGGTCGACCGTCATCACGGAGGTTCAATGGGTCCGTTTTGGTGTTAAACTGGCCGGGGTTTGGGTGTTAAGGGCGAGCTCGACGGAACGGTGAGGGTGCGGGCCCGTCGGCGGCGGAGAGCGCGTTTCGTGCTTGCCGGCCACGGTGGCTGTGCTACGGGCATGCGTTGGCGTGCATGAGGCCACGCGGAGAGCCAGGGAGCGATGGGCGGCGCGGAACGGCGTTCTGCCGTGGGGTGCCTCTTGTCGGCCGCCACGGGAGGTCCCGACGCCACAGAAGACGCCGGCGAGGGCGAGACAGCGCGCTACCGACAGGAAGGCTCCACGCACGCGTGTGCAGCTTCGGACAAGAGGAAGAGGCGGCGAGGAACGTGCCAAGGGCACTGTGGCCGCGTGACTGAAACTGACGAACTGAAGATGACACTGAAACTGAATTTACTGGACTTTGAACAGTAACAGTGCCCACAAGGTGTTCGACAGAATGATCTAGGCATGTAGGGATTTTTCCTTGAGCTGATTTTTGGTGGAGTGGCTTCTCATTGCTCAAATAGGCTGCCTGAATTTTGGTGGAATTTTTGGAGGAGTGTGGATATGAATTTCATCAAATTTGGCAAATCTGGTCCAAACTTGCAGAGACTGTATTTTGAAAAATTTGAAAAGAGGAGGAGTGGATCAAGATGGTTCTGTGTTGTGGGTTCAAAGGACAATCCAGGAGAATTGGTTTGAGGTCAAAACTCAAATGCAATAGGGCACTTGCTTTGAAAATCCCTCAGGCTCCAAATAATTTTCAGAATTGAATTGAGGGGAAAAATAATTAGAGAAAAATCCAAAACTTGTTTGGATTAGTTGGGACAGAGAACTTAGGTTGATCACAAGGTGTAGGGGAGGTTTTGGAGGGGTTTTACCACATGGGCAAAAATGCCAAGTCATGGTGGTTCCAAGATATGAAAATCCCAAATTTCATGGAGTTTCTTTTTAAAAGAAAAAGATTAAACTCCCAAAATAATTTTGAGAGAGAACCAACAGAGAAGAAGTTTCAAAAGGTCAAACACCAAAGTTTGAAAGAAATAAAAAATCTTTGCCAAGGCAAAAGGAGGTTTTTACTGAAAAAGAAAATTTTTAAAAGAAAGGTCTCTCCTCAAAACCACAAAGTTTTTGCTGAAAACCCAAGTAAAAATTTTGGGTTGTCACAACACCTACCCCCTTAGGAAAAATCTCGTCCCCGAGATTTCAGCTGATCCTTAAATAAGTGTGGATGCTCTGTCCGAAGAAAATCCTCGCTTTCCCAAGTTGCTTCACTGTCGGTGTGATTGCTCCACTGGACTTTGAAAAACTTGATGGTTTTCTGTCGGGTCCTCCTTTCAGACTCCTCTAATATTCTTATGGGACGTTCTCGATAAGTGAGGTCTGGCTGTATGTCAATGTTCTCATGGGATACTTGTTTCTCTGGGTTGCTTACGCACTTCCTTAATTGAGAGACGTGGATTACGTCGTGAATGTCGGACAAGTCTTCGGGTAAGTCTAGCTGGTAGGCTACAGTGCCTCTTCGTGCCACTATGCAAAATGGTCCAATGAATCTTGGTGCTAATTTTCCTTTAATCTTAAACCGTTGCAATCCTCTCATCGGGGATACTCTCAAGTATACGAATTCACCGGGTTCGAAGCTGACCCTACGGTGTTTCTGATCATAATAACTTTTCTGTCGACTTTGAGCGGTCTTAAGTCGGTCCCTGATTAGCTTGACTTTTTCCTCGGCTTCTCTGAGCATATCTGGTCCGAAGATGCGGCTGTCTCCGGTCTCTGACCAATTTAACGGGGTACGACATCTCCTTCCGTATAGGGCTTCGAAAGGAGCCATTTGCAGGCTGGCCTGGTAACTGTTGTTGTATGCGAACTTGGCATATGGCAGGCTGTCCTCCCAACTGGTTCCATAGGTGAGGACACATGCTCTCAGCATGTCTTCTAAAACCTGGTTTACGCGTTCTGTTTGTCCATCAGTCTGTGGATGGTATGCGGTACTGAAGGCTAGTTGGGTTCCCAGAGCCTGTTGTAATTGCTCCCAAAATCTTGAGACGAACTGAGTGCCTCTGTCGGAAATTATAGTCTTCGGGACACCGTGCAGATAGACTATGCGGGATAGATAAATCCTGGCAAGCCTCTGAGTGGTGTAGGTTGTCTTCACTGGAATAAAGTGTGCTACTTGGGTCAACCTGTCAGTGATGACCCATATGGCATCATTCCCGTGTCGTGATCGAGGTAATCCGACAATAAAATCCATCCCTATTTCATCCCATTTCCACTCAGGTATTTTGTTAGGTTGCAGTAGTCCGGCTGGTCTCTGATGTTCAGCTTTTATGCGTTGACATGAGTCGCAGCATGCAATGAAAGCGGCTATGTCCCTCTTCATACCGTGCCACCAAAATCTTTCCTGAATATCCTTATACATTTTGGTTCCTCCAGGGTGGATCGAATATGGAGTGGTGTGTGCTTCAGTTAAAACTTGCTGTTTAAGGTCTTCTATGTTTGGCACGCATAGCCTTTCTCCGTACCATAATATTCCTTCATTGTCTATGACGAATTCCGAGGCCTTGCCCATACTCAACTTCCTTTTAATTCCTTCAATGCTGGGGTGACCGGACTGAGCCTCTTTAATTTTCTCCACAAGGTGTGGTTGTATTTCCAAGTTTGATATGGTGCCTTCTGCTACCATTATCAAGTTGAGCTTGACAAATTCTTGATGGAATTCGGGCCTCAAGCTGTGCAGATAGTTCCCGTCGGCGCTGGGGTTCCGACTCAGTGCATCGGCCACTACGTTTGCTTTCCCTGGATGGTAATGGATACCAACATCATAATCCTTTACCAATTCCAACCAGCGGCGTTGCCGTAAATTTAGTTCTGGCTGCGTAAAAATGTATTTGAGGCTTTTGTGATCCGTATATATCTCACATCGATTCCCAAGTAGGAAATGCCTCCATTCCTTGAGTGCATGAATAACTGCTGCCATTTCTAAATCATGAGTGGGATAATTTTCCTCGTGTTTGCGAAGTTGCCTTGAAGCGTAGGCGACAACCTTGCCTTCTTGCATCAACACGCATCCGAGACCCTTTCTGGATGCGTCACAAAATACTTCAAAATTCTTGTGTATATCGGGTACAATTAATACTGGTGCTGTTGTTAATTTCCGCTTTAGCTCTTGGAAACTTTTCTCGCAGGCTTCTGTCCATTCAAACTTCTTATCTTTCTTGAGTAACTGTGTCATAGGCTTGGATATGGTGGAAAATCCTTCAATAAATCTGCCGTAATACCCTGCCATTCCCAAGAAACTTCGTATGTCCGTTACGCTGGCTGGTGACTTCCAGTCAAGTACGGCCTTGACTTTCTCTGGGTCCACTGCTATACCGTCTTGAGTCAGCACGTGGCCTAGAAAACCTACTTGTCTTAGCCAAAATTCGCACTTGCTGAACTTGGCATACAATTGGTGTTTCCTTAGCTCTCCTAGTACAATCCTGAGATGTTCTGCGTGCTCTTCTGGTGTTTTGGAGTATACCAGAATATCGTCGATGAATACTACGACGAATTTGTCCATAAACTTCATAAATACTTTGTTCATGAGGTGAACAAAATATGCCGGGGCGTTAGTTAATCCAAATGGCATCACTGTGAACTCGTACAGTCCATATCTGGAGGTGAAGGCTGTTTTGGGGATATCTTCCGTTCGTACCTTCAATTGATGGTATCCTGACCTTAAGTCAATTTTTGAGAATACCTTGGCCTGAGCAAGTTGATCAAACAAATCGTTTATCCTTGGCATCAGGTATTTGTTTTTGACTGTGACCATGTTAAGTGCTCGATAGTCGATACACAATCTCAGCGTTCCATCCTTCTTCTTGGCAAATAAAATTGGTGATCCCCAAGGTGAGGAGCTGGCCCGAATGTATCCTTTATCCAGTAATTCCTTTATTTGCTTCTTCAATTCGATCAACTCGGATGGTGCCATTCTGTATGGTTTCTTGTATATGGGGGTGGTTCCTGGTGCTAGCTCAATGCGGAATTCTATTTCTCGGTCTGGTGGCATGCCTGGCAGCTCTTCAGGGAATACATCTGGAAATTCACACACTACTGGAACCTTGTTTAGCTCAGAAATGTCCACCTTATTTAATCTCGGTTGCCGGGGTCTTTTTCCTTCCTTGGCTGATACTCTTATTGTCTTCCCTTGGTGGTGTGTGAGAATCACGGTCCTGTTGAAACAGTCTATAAAACCTTTATTGGTGGTTAGCCAATCCATCCCTAGGATAACATCCAGTCCTTTATTTTCCAATACAGTAAGATTTGCGTAAAACTCCAATCCTTCAAACTCAATGACCACATTCTGACAGTAATTCTGAGAAACTTGCTGAATCCCGGGGGACTTGATTATTATGGATTTCTCCAAAGGAAGCATCGAAAAATTATTTTGCAAAGCAAAACTTTTCGAGATGAAAGAGTGAGAAGCTCCAGAATCAAACAAAACCATTGCAGGTATTGTGTTGACAGGAAACGTACCGAGTACGATATCCGAAGCATTTTGTGCCTCCTCTTTGGTTACGTGGTTCAGATGACCCTTCCTGTGGTTATTGTTGGGATTGAAATTGTTTCGTTTGGGCGCTGAATTATTTCCGCCGTTGTTCGGCTTTGGGGTTGAGTTCCTTGGCTTGGGGCACTGTTTGGCATAGTGCCCTTCTTCTCCACAAGCGTAACAAGTAACGCCGGGGCGATAGGTGAATTCCTTGTCCCTTGCATGAAAATTCTTGATTGGGCGTGAGACATTGGATGAGAATTTGGGTGTCCCACCCTTTTTAAAATCTATCTTGCTTCGGTGATTGCGAGTGTGATTAGTCTGGTCCCTTTTTCGCTTGCGGATATCTTCCAGACTGCGTCTCTCATTTTCCAGAGTAATGGCCTTGTCCACCAGCGTTTTAAAATCAGGAAAAGTGTGCACGACCAGTTGGCATTTAAGTGCGGGTGCCAGACCGTCAAGGAATTTCTCCATCTTCTTGATTTCAGTCATACGCTCTTCATTGGCGTAGCGGGATAATAGGGTAAATTGACTGTTGTAATCTGACACTGTCATGTTCCTTTGTTTGAGGTCATCAAATTCTCTCTTCTTGATTTTCATAATACTCTTAGGAATGTGTGCACCACAGAAACCTTCCTTGAAATCATCCCAGGTTATGTCATTTTTGTTGGGATGCATGTGCAGAAAATTCTCCCACCACGATGCGGCTGCTCCTGTGAGATAGTGCGGAGCATATAATACCTTCTCGGGGTCTGAACATTTTGCAATAATTAATTTTCTCTCCATATCTCGAAGCCAGTCCTCGGCTTCAAGAGGCTTGTCAGTATGAGAAAATGTTTGAGGACGTGTCTTCTGTAGCTCAGATAACTTGGAGTGCTGTTGATACTGTCATGGTGATTTCCCATGTTGATGACTTGGTTCATTATTTCACGATGTTGTTGTTGACTCTGTTCATAAAGGCGGCACATTTGTGAAAGTGCCGATTCATTGCCCGGTTGGCTTGACTGTCCCTGAGTGAACTCGTTGCTGGGTTGTGCATCATAATTTTCCTCTGATGGAATTGGCATGGAGCGAGTCCAAGGACGAGACATTTTTCACTCTGGGGATATTTGTAAAATCGATAAGAAAAGCGGAAAAAGTCGCAAAAACAAATCCATAAAATGCATAAAGCTGGCAAATAGAATTAAATAACTCAGCTTACTTAAGAAAAACAAATCGACTTGCGCACGGAGAAGGACTGCTCATTACATATCTTACACGCGGGCGGTAATTATACAGTACATCACTCAGGATATGCGTACTTAATCCTGACATGTTATTAAGGCTAGTGCACTTCTCCAGATCCTACATGATGCGCAAACAGGCTAATTCTCACAACCTATGTACATATCTTACAAAGCGGCACATTACATGGCAGCTAAGCGTACTCAGGCAGAAATATTGACGATCTCCCTTGCCCTGCCGAGGGCGAGGCGTAGCGAGGTTGGGGACTCGACTTCCTCCTCGCTAATGGGCTCCATACGTGTAGTGTTGCGCAGAGTGGGCGGAGCGGTTGCCAGGGGCGGAGCAACACGTACAGGAGTGGGCGTGAAGGGTGGTGCAGTGCGCACTGGAGTGGGCGCAATAACTTGGTTGAATTCTTCGGTAGAAGGCAGATGACGAGTAGGCGTAAAAGATGCTGATGACGAGACAAAAGTCAGTGGCGGTGCGATTGGTAGGAGCTCCCTCCTGTTGGCAGCACAGCCATGAACGGAGTCCATGCGGGTAGCTACGAAGTCGTCCACCAGGTTGTCGAAGGCTGCCTCCAGGGCCCGGAGATACTCAATGAGCATCTTAAAAGCCTCGTCTCGTTCTCCTCTGGGGCAGGAGTATGCGTAGTGACAGGTGTAAGGCACATGGCACGGAAGATAACGGTAACGACGAGTCTTCATCACGGGGAGGACATCCCTGAGACGAGCTATCGCCTCGCGGGCTGCCATCTGCATAGCATGCCTCTCCGTAGGCATGGCTCTTCCCACGAACCGGAAGCAGCGTAACTCACCACGCCCTCCCTTGAACTGCACCGCGGCCTGGTGCATGGTCAGACTGTCGTTGACTCGGTGCTGGCAGAGTGTGAAGACTGGGCGCACGGATGGCCCCATCGCGACCTGAACGATGAAAGAAAGAAGCTTGACGAACCCATCGGGCACGTTGGCGAAGGTCTGAGACTCGCAGCTATTGTCGGCCATCTACAAAAGTAGGCAAAAATTCTGCATGGTCAGATCATAAATTTATGCTGACTGACAGAAAATGACTACCATTGCAAAAATCTAAATTAGCTCTATCAAGCTAATAACCAATTAGCGATCGCACCTAGTGGCTTCCTACAGTCAGCCTGGCTCTGGTACCAAGCTTGTCACGACCGGTTTTCCAATAAAAATCTTTATTGAAAAGCCAATCTTTTAAGTCCAGTATGAGAGAAATCCTCCACACTGGCAGACAAATTCTTGATACAATAAGCCAGTAGCATAAAATATATTACAGGGTCGAACTACGGTTGCTCAACCAAATTATTACAAGCATGCCAATAATTATACATAATGGCGGACACGACACAGGGGTGTGGAGGCATACTACTGACTCGAGGATAGGACGGTGGTGGAAAAACACAGCGGGAAGGGAAATACAAGACTCTAAGAATATCATTTCATCGAACGTCGGGGTGAGGCTCGATAAATTTATTTGGTAGCGGAAGCGGATATAAAACAGTGGCCAAATCCAGGGTCGCACGAGACTGACTGGGACTCCTCTAAGTGTCGGACTCGCTATCGAATTCTTCATCCATGAGATCGCCTTCGTCAGCATCTCGCCAAATCAACAAGCCAGTGAGTACTTTGAAAGTACTCGCAAGACAGTTCGGACGTAAGATATAACAAATGCATGCATGGATGCAACATGATTAATTCCTTAATGCACAATAAATAAAAATTAGCATAACGGGGTAAGAAAAAGGGGAAACGGTGGTAGTCCGCCTGAAATCCCAACATAACACAAACGAAGACCGATCGGGTGTCTGAAGCGATGCCTCGAAAGGTGAACAAAATGAAAATAAGGAAAAAAGATGCCACAGTCGGGCGTCTTAGCGACACCACATAAAGGGCTTTTAAAAGAAATGCCACGGTCGGACGTCTGAGCGACATCGCAGAAAGGGCTTTAAAAGAAATGCCACAGTCGGACGTCTGAGCGACATCGCAGAAAGGGCTTTAAAAGAAATGCCACAGTCGGACGTCTGAGCGACATCGCAGAAAGGGCTTTAAAAGAAATGCCACAGTCGGACGTCTGAGCGACATCGCAGAAAGGGCTTTAAAAGAAATGCCACAGTCGGACGTCTGAGCGACATC
>NC_041389.1:333118481-333118748 GCF_002162155.2 Triticum dicoccoides | reverse complement strand
TCAAAAGAAATGCCACAGTCGGACGTCTAAGCGACATCGCAGAAAGGGCTTTAAAAGAAATGCCACAGTCGGACGTCTGAGCGACATCACAGAAAGGGCTTTAAAAGAAATGCCACAGTCGGACGTCTGAGCGACATCGCAGAAAGGGCTTTAAAAGAAATGCCACAGTCGGACGTCTGAGCGACATCGCAGAAAGGGCTTTAAAAGAAATGCCACAGTCGGACGTCTGAGCGACATCGCAGAAAGGGCTTTAAATTCACCAGTAAA
>NC_041389.1:333057394-333118471 GCF_002162155.2 Triticum dicoccoides | reverse complement strand
GAAATGCCACAGTCGGACGTCTGAGCGACATCACAGAAAGGGCTTTAAAAGAAATGCCACAGTCGGACGTCTGAGCGACATCACATAAAGGGCTTTAAAAGAAATGCCACAGTCGGACGTCTGAGCGACATCACATAAAGGGCTTTAAAAGAAATGCCACAGTCGGACGTCTGAGCGACATCACATAAAGGGCTTTTATACACAAGTAAATAATACTCATAATAAACATTCAATTCATGAAAACAAACGGGTTAGTCCATCCACAGGAGTGATCATTTTAACCGGACTTAGCACTCATGCGATTCACTGGAGTCTCTGTCATCAAAGCTGACAATCGATTAGGATAAGATGGAACGAAACTTGACATGGAAGAGATGATTTGGAGGAATATATGACTCTGCAGAGTTTGTACAAAAATTTTCCCACATTCAACGGATTTCCGTAGTCACGAAGGACTAGTTCCGTTTACGGTATTTCGGAAGAAAACACAGCTAACCGGTACACACCCATCCTACCTCTCGATGCTAGGAATCACCCTAGTCATCGTCCAAGAAAAACTTTTGAGACGGGGAGATCACAATCTCGAATAGCATGGGATCAAATTTATATACGCGCGCTCTAAGGGGTGCCCCCCTCTCGGTCCAAACCGGAAACACCCATGCCCCCTGACCGGATGACTGGCTTTAATCCAGGGCCATGGAACCATCATCACGGCCTCTCCTCTTTGGTGTGTACCATGAAAGCGGTTTGAAACTTACTAAACCATATTCCTTGCGGAAAACATGTGGTAGTACAAGGAAGGAAATGATTGGTATTGACCGATATGTTTTGACACTGAAGTCACATAGTCTGGCGTAAGACTGGCATGCTACAACACTGCCGTCGTACCCATCCTCATGCCAACACCTGGCCATTCATATTCACATACATCCACGTATGGATCATTGAACTCACTTACCTCATTATCACATAAAATAACGTTCATCGGTATACTCACCGGCATGCCATGAAACTAACTAAATGCAAAACATGCCAAGACACTCATCATATCAAAAGTTCAAACATGCTTGCCTGGTTCAGAGTAGTCGGAGCCTAGCTCGGTGAAGTTCGCGGCTCCGTCACCTCCTTCGGTATCTATGCTTAAAGAAAATATATGCGCTAACGTAAATACCAAGAGAGCACAGAAGGTAAACCAAATATTTTTCAAGTAAATCTGATAAAAAACTAGACAAAATTTTAAAGAGAACAGAAAAAGAATCAATCAAAAATACTTTTCTGATTAAAAGTTATAAGGGTTTTTGTCAAGGGTCTTATCTGTAATGAAACAGAAGATTTCCAGGGGCTAGTTTATAAAAACAGAAAACGCTTCGGTAGCGACTACGCCAGCCCGAAGAGAAGACGCATTCTGCCCGAAGGCGTTTTCAGAAAACGATTCGAAGAGAGAGCAGAGAGGCTGACGGTGGGGTCCCACCTGTCAGGTTCAAAAGTTCAAACGGGGCGGCAGAGTTCGCCGGCGCCCGAGAGCCGCGGTGGTCGCCGGCGGCGATCCACGGCGAGGCAGAGAGATCGGGGAGTACCTCCGTGCTCAGGGTACCCTTCCACGTCAGTTGATGGTGGTGGAGTCGGTCGGCGAGCACCACGTCGACGGCGAGCTTTGCTCCGGCGGACGGCGGCTCGGGTGGTCGAGGGGCTCGTCGGAGAGGGCTGCAAAGGTTAAATTGAAGAGGGGGTCATGCTCCTGGCAGCTAGAGAAGGTAACGAACGGGGTTTCAGCGCCGGAGATGGCCTCACCAGAACGAATCGGGCTCGAGGCCGAGGCGGGGCGAGGCGGCCGGAGCTGGGGGAGGAGACCTCCTCGAGGTCCCCCTAGTGGCCTGGCGGGGTGTTGGTGAGTAGTGGGTGTGCTGCGTGCACGAGAGTGAGCTCGGGACCCCTTTATATAGGCGGTCCGAGGTGGTTGCCGTGAACGAGGATCACCGGCGAGCGATTACGGTGGCGCAGTGCTCGGTCGGGGTGGTTAGGGGGTCGAGCGTCATCACGGAGGTTCAATGGGTCCGTTTTGGTGTTAAACTGGCCGGGGTTTGGGTGTTAAGGGCGAGCTCGACGGAACGGTGAGGGTGCGGGCCCGTCGGCGGCGGAGAGCGCGTTCCGTGCTTGCCGGCCACGGTGGCTGTGCTACGGGCGTGCGCTGGCGTGCATGAGGCCACGCGGAGAGCCAGGGAGCGATGGGCGGCGCGGAACGGCGTTCTGCCGTGGGGTGCCTCCTGTCGGCCGCCACGGGAGGTCCCGACGCCGCAGAAGACGCCGGCGAGGGCGAGCCAGCGCGCTACCGACGCCAGGAAGGCTCCACGCACGCGTGTGCAGCTTCGGACAAGAGGAAGAGGCGGCGAGGAACGTGCCAAGGGCACTGTGGCCGCGTGACTGAAACTGACGAACTGAAGATGACACTGAAACTGAATTTACTGAACTTTGAACAGTAACAGTGCCCACAAGGTGTTCGACAGAATGATCTAGGCATGTAGGGATTTTTCCTTGAGCTGATTTTTGGTGGAGTGGCTTCTCATTGCTCAAATAGGCTGCCTGAATTTTGGTGGAATTTTTGGAGGAGTGTGGATATGAATTTCATCAAATTTGGCAAATCTGGTCCAAACTTGCAGAGACTGTATTTTGAAAAATTTGAAAAGAGGAGGAGTGGATCAAGATGGTTCTGGGTTGTGGGTTCAAAGGACAATCCATGAGAATTGGTTTGAGGTCAAAACTCAAATGCAATAGGGCACTTGCTTTGAAAATCCCTCAGGCTCCAAATAATTTTCAGAATTGAATTGAGGGGAAAAATAATTAGAGAAAAATCCAAAACTTGTTTGGATTAGTTGGGACAGAGAACTTAGGTTGATCACAAGGTGTAGGGGAGGTTTTGGAGGGGTTTTACCACATGGGCAAAAATGCCAAGTCATGGTGGTTCCAAGATATGAAAATCCCAAATTTCATGGAGTTTCTTTTTAAAAGAAAAAGATTAAACTCCCAAAATAATTTTGAGAGAGAACCAACAGAGAAGAAGTTTCAAAAGGTCAAACACCAAAGTTTGAAAGAAATAAAAAATCTTTGCCAAGGCAAAAGGAGGTTTTTACTGAAAAAGAAATTTTTTAAAAGAAAGGTCTCTCCTCAAAACCACAAAGTTTTTGCTGAAAACCCAAGTAAAAATTTTGGAGTGTCACACGGTGCGGGGCCGGCAACGGCGAGGGACGGCGGCCGGGGCGCGCGGCGAGGAGCAGGGCGGCGCGGCGAGGCGCCCGGCGGCGGGGCTGGGGCGTCCGCGGAGCAGCGGCGGCGGCGTTCCGGGCCCGGGAGGGCCCCCCACGGGCCTCGCGGGCCCGCAGGGTCGCCGGCGAACTGGGGACCTGCCCGGGGCATGTGGCAGCTCGCAATTCGTCCGGAGGCGCGGGCGGACGTGTCCGGCCGTCCGGATTTCATCCGGCGGCGCAAGGGGAGCGGGGAGACTAGGATTTCGGGGAAGGGATCTATATTTATAGGTAGAGGGAGCTAGGAGTGTCCAAATGAGGTGTAGTTTTCGCCCACACGATCGTGATCCAACGACGGAGAGCATGGAAGTGACTTAGATGGGTTATTGGGCTATTTTGGAGGGGTGTTGGGCTGCAACTTAAAAGAGGCCTTTGCGGGAGTGCGGTTAACTGTTGGAGTACCAAACGAGCTCCAAATGACCCGAAACTTGACAGGTGGTCTACCGGTGCTATACTAGGGCCACTTGGCAAGGCTCGGTCCATTCCGAGAACGTTCAACACCCGCACACGAAAAGAGACAAGAGGGGTGCGCCGGTGCATGTGGGAGTGTTGGATTGCGAAATGGACAACGGGGAAAATGGTCGGATGCATGAGACGAACACGTATGCAAATGAGATGCACATGATGACATGATATGATATGCATGACATAAATAAAATGCAAAACAAAAGACAAAATCCAACCACGGAGGGAATATCATATCACATAGCCGAAAATGGCAAGAGTTGGAGATACAAAGATGGAAAGTTACATCCGGGGTGTTACAAGAGATTAGCCCCCAAGTGCCAAGTGTTGTTGCTTGCAAAAGGCTTGGGACTTCATGTTTTTGGCTAAATCTGAATTATGATTTTGATCCGATGTACGTACAGACCGCCACTGCTCAACTCCAATCAGAGTTGTCTGACCTGAAGGCTTGTCTAGAACTGCAAGAATCTGAGACCCGGAAGGTGAACTCAAAGTTCCAATCCAGCATGACTAAAACGAAAAAATTGAAAACCAGCTTTGAAGTGGAAAATAGTGCTTGGGCTGAAGAGAAAACAGCCTTGACACAATGGGCTGAGAAGGCGGAGGCAGCTCTCCAGGAAGCAACCACTGAATTACCGGCTTAAAGCGCCATGTGTCTCAGATGGTTTCTGCTATATTTGGTAAGTCGCCTCACTAGTATCCATTTAAATTTCTTCCTTGATTGATATAAGCTGCCTCTAATCCATCCATGATTATTTTAAGTGCATCTAGTGCCACCCCTAGTTTGGTTTTGGAGTATTGACGACAAACGTGGTTGAGGGACTAATGTATTTGTGAGAATTGCAGGATAACACAGGTAGTAGTCCCTCCTTGGTTCAGTTTATCTACCGGAGATGACCCCTAAAAATGTATGAAGACATTGAAGATAATGGTGGTACGTGAAGATATTCACATTGAAGACTATAACGAAAGAAGACATTGAGTGAAGACTATGGAGCGCGAAGACTTAGTAGTTTCGTTGTTTCTTTTCTTCTTTGTTGAGTCATAGGAACCATGATACGTCTCCAACGTATCTATAATTTTTGATTGCTCCATGCTACTTTATCTGTTTTGGACTATATTTGGCTTTATTTTCCACTTTTATATTATTTTTGGGACTAACCTATTAACCGGAGGCCCAGCCTACAATTGTTGTTTTTTTGCCTATTTCAGTGTTTCGAAGAAACGGAATATCAAACGGAGTCCAAACGGAATGAAACCTTCGGGAACGTGATTTTCCAACTGAACATAATCCAGGAGACTTGGACCCTACTCCAAGAACTGCCAGAGGCGGTCACGAGGGTGGAGGGCGCCCCCCTGGGCGTGCCCCCTACCTCATGGGCCCCTCGACGCTCCACCGACGTACTCCTTCCTCCTATATATACCTACGTATCCCCAAACGATCAGAACAGGAGCCAAAAACCTAATTCCACCGCCGCAACCTTCTGTATCCACGAGATCCCATCTTGGGGCCTATTCCGGAGCTCCGTCAGAGGGGGCATCCACCATGGAGGGCTTCTACATCATGACCATAGCCCCTCCGATGAAGTGTGAGTACTTTACTTTAGACCTTCGGGTCCATAGCTAGTAGCTAGATGGCTTCTTCTCTCTTTTTGGATCTCAATACAATATTCTCCCCCTCTCTCGTGGAGATCTATTCGATGTAATCTTCTTTTTGCGGTGTGTTTGTTGAGATCGATGAATTGTGGGTTTACGATCCAGTATTATCTATGGAAAATATTTGATTCTAATCTGAATTCTTTTATATATGATTGAGTTATCTTTGCAAGTCTCTTCGAATTATCCTTTTTTGTTTGGCCAACTAGATTGGTAGTTCTTGCAATGGGAGAAGTGCTTAGCTTTGGGTTCAATCTTGCGGTGTCCTTTCCCAGTGACAGAAGGGGCAGCAAGGCACGTATTGTATTGTTGCCATCGAGGATAACAAGATGGGGTTTTTATCATATTGCATGAATTTATCCCTCTACATCATGTCATCTTGCTTAAGGCGTTACTCTGTTTTTACTTAATACTCTAGATGCATGCTGGATAGCGGTCGATGAGTGGAGTAATAGTAGTAGATTCAGAATCGTTTCGATCTACTTGTTTTGGACGTGATGCCTATATACATGATCATTGCCTAGATATACTCATAACTATGCTCAATTCTGTCAGTTGCTCAACAGTAATTTGTTCACCCACCGTAGAATACTTATGCTCTTGAGAGAAGCCACTAGTGAAACCTATGGCCCCCGGGTCTATTCTCATCATATCAATCTCTATCACTTTATTTACTTGCTTTGTTTTTACTTTGCCTTTTACTTTTTACTTTGCATCTATCTATCAAAAATACCAAAAATATTATCTCTATCAGATCTCACTCTCGTAAGTGACCGTGAAGGGATTGACAACCCCTAAGCGTTGGCTGCGAGTTGCTATTGTTTTGTGTATGTATGAGGGACTTGTGCGTGGTCTCCTACTGGATTGATACCTTGGTTCTCAAAAACTAAGGGAAATACTTACGCTACTTTACTGCATCATCCTCTCCTCTTCGGGGAAATCCAACGCAGTGCTCAAGCAGTAGCAAATCACTGCACTGTTAAGTGGGGTCCAAGTGAACAAAGTCAGAGTGACTGAAGTGATGCTCAACCAAAATCATATGTCTTCGAGCAAAGACAATGAGAGCAAATCTTATCCAGAGTTGGATAAGTCAGCTTTACTTGTAGCCCAAGTCAAGCTGTCGCGTGTGTTTGAAATTTGACCGTTGTGACACGTGTCAGTTCCTTAGTGACCCAGGGTCATTTCGGACAAATCAGGTCAGGTTACCCAGTGGCTATAAATAGCCCACCCCCTACACCATAAATTGGTGGCTGCTTAGAGTTAGTGCACGGCTTTTGTCGTTGAGAGCAACCCACCTCCGAAGAGTTTGAGAGAGAAATCCTTGTGAGGACAAAGCCCAAAACACCCAGAGCCCAAAAAGAGTGTTTGGCATCACTGAAGTCTTTCTGTCCGCGTGATCTAAAGACTTGTTACACTTGAGGACTGTGAATCCTCCAGCCAGTTAGGCGTCGCGTTCTGAGCATCCAAGAGTAATTGTGGATTGCCGGTGAACGAAGTCTGTAAAGGTTTGGAAGTCTACCTTGACAACTTTCCAGAGTGATTGGGCGAGGACTGTGTGTCCTTAGCTCAAGGGGAATAAGGTGAAGACACGGTCTTCTGAGTTCAATCTCAGCCTCCCTAACTAGACGTACAATTGTCACAGCAACTGGAACTGGTCGAACAAATCCTTGTCTTCACAATGCACTGGTTCTATCTCTTACTCTCCTTACTTACAGTTTATCTTTGTGAAGTCATTGCCTGATTGCTATGCCTGTTTGACTTCACTGTGCGACTACTTGTTCTGATTGGCTTCATACTATCTTCCATCCTGATCCTACTACCTAGCTGCTATCAGTCATCATGCTTTAGTTTCATACTTGTCTGACTATGGTTTCTCTAGTGTACTTCATCTTCCGCTGCATGTTTATAGGTCCTGTTTTCGTGTTTGTCTTCGAAACTTTCATGTTTTGAAGACTTTCATAAAAATCGCCTATTCACCCCCCTCTAGTCGATAACTAGCACTTTTAATTGGTGTCAGAGCAAGGTACTCCCTTGTTCTGTGTGATTCGGTTTAACCACCTGGAGTTTCAGCTATGTCGACTGCAGGGATAATCAAAGTCTCCGCTGCGTGCCCTGTTTTCGATGGCACTGAATATCCCTACTGGAAGAATAAGATGTGTATGCATCTTGAAGCCATTGATGTTGATCTATGGTATGTTGTCAAGAACGGCGTTCCCAAAACTGGTGAAGGTGTCTCCCCTACTGATGTCAAGACATCATCTGTGGTCATCTGACCAAAGGGCAGTATGGACGTGTGAGTGCTTTGGAAACGTCAAAGCTAGTCCGGGACTGGCTCTCCAAGGTCAATGAAGGTGTTTCAACTCAGAGAGATCAAAGAATCAGTGTCCTACGCAACCTCTTCAACCGCTTCAAGATAAATGACAATGAAAATGTCCAGCTCACATTTGATCGTCTCACTTACATCACAAACGAGCTTCAGGCTCTCGGCGCCATTGAGATCACCAAGCATGAAATCGTCAAGACACTTCTGAGATCTCTTGACAGCTCATTTGGCACTCTAGCTCTTATGATTCAAGAACGCCCTGACTTCAAGACACTCGATCCATCTGACATACTTGAGAGGCTCAGCACACATGAGTTCCAGCTATCTGAGAAAAGAGATATCTATGGTCCCAACTATGGTCGAACTCACGCTTTGAAGGCAAAGGTTGTTTCCTCATCTGAAGAAGAATTTGACTATAGTTCTGGTGAAGCTGAAGACCTTGGAAAGGAGCTTGCTATGCTTGTGAAGAAGTTCCAGAAGTTCACTAAGAAGAAAGGCTTCAGAAAGTCTTCACGATTCAGCTCGAGAAATGATGAAGCTTCTTCCCAAGACCACAAGAAGAGAACCTGTCACAAGTGCAAGAAACCTGGCCACTACATCTCTGAGTGTCCATAGTGGGACAATGAGAAGAAAAAGAAGAAGAGCAAGGAATATGATTCTGATGACAAGAAGAAGAAGAAATACTCAAAATCTTCTTCCAAGTCCTCTTCCAAGTCTTCATCTCACAAGAAAAGTTCATCTGGCAAGGCTCGTGCTTTTGTTGGCAAGGAAATGGATTTAGAGGAGGAGTCTGCTTCTGAGGAGGCAGAAGTGGTGGAGTCTGAGGAGGAGTCTGACTCTGGCGTTGCAAGTCTGGCTTTAGCGTCAGCCTATGTTGCCAAGTCCATCTTCAACACTGAAGACAATGCATCCATCACCAATGTTGATGCCAGTGACAAGGACGACTCCGCTCCCACTTTCTGCTTCATGGGACGTGGTGCCAAGGTAAACTCACCCGATGCTTACTTTCAAACATCAAGTGAAGATGACTCTGACTGTGAATCCAAACCTAGCTACAAAAAAAACTTGCTAAAATTGCAACTGAACAACAGAAAGCTATGGAACATATTCAAAAATTGTTAGACAAAAGCGATGATCTGTTGGACGCGGAAATGACTAAGACTCAGTCCTGAATTGAAGACATAAAAAATCTTCATGTTAAGTACCAGGAACTTGAAGGTCGTCATGAAACCCTCTCAACATCTCATGAAAAGCTTTCCTATGATTATCTTCAAAGGAAGCAGGAACTTGAGAAATTGAGATCGGATCATGAAGATCTTCAAAAGGAGAACGATTCACTACGCGCTCAACAGATCAGTCCCGCTCAGGAAGGATTTGAACCACCATGTTTAAAATGCATTGAGCGTGATAACGCTACTTCTGTTGCTGGATGTTCTACTGCTCCTGTTGCAATATCTTCAACTGCTGATGTGGTAACTAACCCCTCTGTTGAGGATACCACTACTATTGCTGATGAGAATGCTAGGTTGAAGACACTGATTGAGACAGGGATGTACAAAAGTCTCAAAGGGCATCAGACATTATGTGATGTCCTCAAAAAGCAGATTCTGAACCGAAACCCTAGAAAAGAGGGTATTGGGTTCGAGAGGAAAATGAATGTTGATGGGTCATACTGGAAGCCTGAGCAGTACCCCAAAGCCACATGGGTTGCTGCAAAGGAATCTCTAGTAGATCCATCCACCTTATCTAGTTTCACTTGCGCTAACCCTATTATCATTGATGAATCCTTTGATGCAAACTATAAACTATTTAAGGATTAGAATGGTGAAGTGTTTGCCAGGTATATTGGTACTAACTGCAGGAATAGACCACCTATGAAGAAGATCTGGGTACCTAAACAACGTATTGAGGATCTTCCTGTGAATGTCATCATGACACCACCAAGGAAGAAAACAAACCCCAGACCTATGGCTTCATATGGCCCAAAGGCTTCATACAGATACAGGACTCACCTAAGTCACCCTAACGCCAATGTTTTGCAAGGAAACCATACTCAGACTTATGAATATGAGTGTGTGTCTTCAAACCGCTATGTTCATAGAACTAAGAACTTTTCTGCTTATTCATATGAGTATCATGCTTCTCCTGCAAAGCTATTTGCTAGGGCTCCAAAGCTGAGATTCTCAGATGCTGCACTTAGACTCATTGCTTCTAAGCCACCCCTGAAGGTGTGGGTGGTTAAGACGAATTAACCTTCTTTTGCAGGGAAAGGTCTCCAGCCTGAAATCAAAGGCGTCCGATGCTATTGCTGGGGACCTAAAACACATTATAGGACGCAAGATAAAATGCCCAAATGGTCTTACTATGTATTTCACATCCGAATCACTTGCCAGTCATACTATCAGTCCTAACCATGATCTAAGCCTTGATGATCCTCTTGTGCATCAAATGTTTATGCTTCACAACACTCTTTGTGAAGCCTATCCTCCTACCTGCACTATAGGGTACGACACCTCATGCTTCAGAATGGATTATGGACAGCGGATGCACTAACCACATGACTGGTGATCGAAGTCTTCTCATGGACTCAACCTTACGTCCATGTGATAAAAGTCACATCACATTTGCTGACACTGGTAAAAGCAAGGTATTGGGCCTAGGTAGAGTTGCAATCTCAAGGGATCAGCACATGGACAAAGTGATGCTTGTTGAATCCCTTGGTTTCAACTTAATGTCTGCCTTAATGCTTTGTGACTTAAACGTGATTGTGCTGTTTGGAAAATATCGTTGCCTTGTACTAATGGAATCTGACAAGTCTCTAGTCTTCAAAGGGTACATGAAAGATGATCTGTACATGGTAGATTTCTCAGCAGGACCACAAATGGCCGTGTGTCTTCTAGCCAAGTCTTTTGAGTGCTGGCTCTAGCATCGGAGGCTAGGGCATGCTAGCATGAGGAACCTACACACTCTCGCCAAGAAGAAGCACGTAATAGGCATCGAAGACGTCAAGTTCAAGAAAGATCATCTCTGTGGTGCTTGTGAAGCTGGGAAGATGACAAGGGCCAAGCATCCCTCGAAGACAATCATGACTACATCTCGACCTTTTGAGTTGCTCCACATGGACTTGTTTGGTCCCACTCACTACTCTACTTTCACTGCTACTTCTTGTCTCTATGGTTTTGTTATTGTTGATGATTATTCAAGATACACTTGGGTGCACATAATTCTCTTCAAGACTGAAGTGCAGGATATAAGCTGCCTCTAATCCATCCATGATTATTTTAAGTGCATCTAGTGCCACCCCTAGTTTGGTTTTGGAGTATTGACGACAAACGTGGTTGAGGGACTAATGTGTTTGTGAGAATTGTAGGATAACACAGGTAGTAGTCCCTCCTTAGTTCAGTTTATCTACCGGAGATGACCCCTAAAAATGTATGAAGACATTGAAGATAATGGTGGTACGTGAAGATATTCACATTGAAGACTATGACAGAAGAAGACAATGAGTGAAGACTATGCAGCGTGAAGACTTAGTAGTTTTTTTATTCTTTGTTGAGTCATAGGAACCATGATATGTCTCCAACGTATCTATAATTTTTGATTGCTCCATGCTACTTTATCTACTGCTTTGGACTATATTGGGCTTTATTTCCCACTTTTGTATTATTTTTGGGACTAACCTATTAATCGGAGGCCCAGCCCAGAATTGCTGTTTTTTGCCTATTTCAGTGTTTTGAAGAAACGGAATATCAATTGGAGTCCAAACGGAATGAAACCATCGGGAATGTGATTTTCCAACCGGACGTGATCAAGGAGACTTGGACCCTACTCCAAGAAGTCCCAGAGGCGGTCACGAGGGTGGAGGGCACCCACCCTGGGCGCGCCCGCCTACCTCATGGGCCCCTCGACGCTCCACTGACATACTCCTTCCTCCTATATATACCTACGTATCCCGGAACGATCAGAACAGGAGCCAAAAACCTAATTCCACCGCCGCAACCTTCTGTATCCACGAGATCCCATCTTGGGGCCTGTTCCGGAGCTCCGTCGGAGGGGGCATCCACCACGGAGGGCTTCTACATCATGACCATAGCCCCTCCGATGAAGTGTGAGTAGTTTACTTTAGACCTTCGGGTCCATAGCAAGTAGCTAGATGGCTTCTTCTCTCTTTTTGGATCTCAATACAATGTTCTCCCCCTCTCTCGTGGAGATCTATTCGATGTAATCTTCTTTTTGTGGTGTGTTTGTTGAGACCGATGAATTGTGGGTTTATGATCCAGTATTATCTATGGAAAATATTTGATTCTTCTCTGAATTCTTTTATGTATGATTGAGTTATCTTTGCAAGTCTCTTCGAATTATCCTTTTTGGTTTGGCCAACTAGATTGGTAGTTCTTGCAATGGGAGAAGTGCTTAGCTTTGGGTTCAATCTTGCGGTGTCCTTTCCTAGTGACAGAAGGGGCAGCAAGGCACATATTGTATTGTTGCCATCGAGGATAACAATATGGGGTTTTTATCATATTGCATGAATTTATCCCTCTACATCATGTCATCTTGCTTAAGGCGTTACTCTGTTTTTACTTAATACTCTAGATGCATGCTGGATAGAGGTCGATGATTGGAGTAATAGTAGTAGATGCAGAATCGTTCGATCTACTTGTTTTGGACGTGATGCCTATATACATGATCATTGCCTAGATATACTCGCTCAATTCTGTCAGTTGCTCAACAGTAATTTGTTCACCCACCGTAGAATACTTATGCTCTTGAGAGAAGCCACTAGTGAAACATATGGCCCCCGGGTCTATTCTCATCATATCAATCTCTATCACTTTATTTACTTGCTTTGTTTTTACTTTTCCTTTTACTTTTTACTTTGCATCTATCTATCAAAAATACCAAAAATATTATCTCTATCAGATCTCACTCTCGTAAGTGACCGTGAAGGGATTGACAACCCCTAAGCGTTGGTTGCGAGTTTCTATCGTTTTGTGTAGGTACGCGGGACTTGTGCGTGGTCTCCTACTGGATTGATATCTTGGTTCTCAAAAACTGAGGGAAATACTTATGCTACTTTGCTGCATCATCCTCTCCTCTTCGGGGAAATCCAACGCAGTGCTCAAGCGGTAGCAAGAAGAATTTCTGGCGCCGTTGCCGGGGAGGCTCAGGCAAGCAAGTCAACAATACCAAGTACCCATCGCAATCCCTATCTCTCGCATTACATTATTTGCCATTTTCCTCTCGTTTTCCTCTCCCCCACTTCACCCTTGCCGTTTTATTCGCCCTCTCTTTCCCAATCTCCTCCTCTCTTTTCCGTTTGCCTTTTTCCCGTTGCATTTCTGTTTGCTCGTGTATTGGTTTGCTTGTCGTCATGACTAGTTTCATATCGTCTCCGTTATCTCCCGAGAATGAAGTCTTAAATTTTAAACAAAGGGAGGGAGAAAAACTAAAAGATGCTTGGTATAGAATTTGCAATGCTCAAAATAAATCTACTAGGAAGCAATCTACCTCAGTTCTTCTTTGCAATTTTTACATAGGTGCTAATCCTTGGTATAGATATATCCTTGATACCATTACCAGAGGGAATTTTTTGGGTAGCCATACTTTTGATTCTTATAATGCTTTAATAGATTTATTTGGCTCACCACCCCGGTTGATTAATGGAACAACGTTAACTTTGGTGCATGTTATGCAAAGGCTTGAAACTATTGAAAATAAAGTTGCTACCATTGAATCAATTGAAAATCTTGATAAAAAGATCCACAATCAAATTACCCAATATGGATCTAAGGTAGGAATGACTTTGAAAAATATTAAGGAAAAAGAACCCATAGTTAATGAGAACATAAATCTAGATTCCACAAGAGTCGATAAACTTGAGGGTATCATTACCAACTTGGGAACCGCCTTTTCTTCCGTTCAAAACACTCCAAGTTCTTCTACTAAAAATACTAAGCTTATTTATGTTCCTAAGAATAAGGGTGAATCATCTAGTAAGGAAACTGCGGATCTTAAATCTATAAGTGTTCATCCCAATCTTTTTACCATCATTAAGGAACCATTTGCTATAGATGAATTTTTTGATCTTCTGCCTGAAAATTTGTCAATTACTAGGAAGAAAGAAAATTCTAAAGGAGGTATATGCCTCATTGAAGAATTGCCTACCAAAGATGGCAATACCTAGATCTATCCTTGCTTTTATGCCTAGCTAGGGGCGTCAAACGATAGCGCTTGTTGTGAGGCAACCCAATTTTATTTTGTATTTTTTTGTTTGCTTATGTTTAGGAATAAATAATCCATCTACCTTCTGTTTGGATGTGGTTTTATGTTTTAATTAGTGTTTGTGCCAAGTAGAACCTATAGGATAACCTACGATGATAGTTGATTTGATTCTGCTGAAAAACAGAAACTTTGCGTGCACGAATTTAGTTATGATTAATCACAGAAACGTCATTTTGCGTTGATTATTTTTGATTATGTTCAATAAAACAATTGTCCAGGACTTCCTATTTTTGTAGAATTTTTAGAGTTCCATAAGTTTGCATTAGTTACAGATTGCTACAGACTGTTCTGTTTTTGACAGATTCTGTTTTTCGTGTTTTGTTTGCTTATTTTCATGAATCTATGGCTAGTAAAATAGTTTATAATCCATAGAGAAGTTGGAATACAGTAGGTTTAACACCAATATAAATAAAGAATGAGTTCATTACCTTGAAGTATTCTTTTGTTTTTTTTCTCTAATGGAGCTCACGAGATTTCTGTTGAGTTTTGTGTTGTGAAGTTTTCAAGTTTTGGGTGAATTCTTTTGATGGATTATGGAACAAGGAGTGGCAAGAGCCTAAGCTTGGGGATGCCCATGGTACCCCCAAGATAATCCAAGGACACCAAAAAGTCAAAGCTTGGGGATGCCCTGGAAGGCATCCCCTCTTTCGTCCACTTCCATCGGTAACTTACTTGGAGCTATATTTTTATTCACCAACATGATATGTGTTTTGCTTGGAGTGTCTTGTATCATTTGCGTCTTTGCTTGTTAGTTTACCACAATCATCCTTTCTGTACAAACCTTTTGAGAGAGCCATATATGAATTGGAATTTGTTAGAATACTCTATGTGCTTCACTTATATCTTTTGAGCTTGATAGTTTTGCTCATAGTGCTTCACTTATATCTTTTGAGCGTGATAATTTTTTGCTCTAGTGCTTCACTTATATCTTTTAGAGCACGATGGTGGATTTGTTTTAAAGAAACTATTTGATCTCTCATGCTTCACTTAGATTATTTTGAGAGTCTTTAATAGCATGGTAATTCGCTTAATGTTAATATACTTAGTGTTCAAGACATGTGAAACTTTCTTTTGAGTAAATTGAATACTAAGATAAGTTTGATGCTTAATAATTGTTTTGAGATATGGAGGTAATAATATCAAAGTTGTGCTAGTTGATAATTGTGGATTTGAGAAATACTTGTGTTGAAGTTTGCAAATCCCGTAGCATGCACGTATGGGTAAAGTTGTGTAACAAATTTGAAACATGAAGTGTACCTGGCTTGTGCATCCTTATGAGTGGCGGTCGGGGATGAGCGATGGTCTTTTCCTACCAATCTATCCCCCTAGGAGCATGAGCGTAGTACTTGAATTTTTTGATGGCTTCTAAATTTTTGCAATAAGTATATGAGTTCTTTTGACTAATGTTGAGTCCATGGATTATACGCACTCTCACCTTTCCGCCTTTGCTAGCCTCTTCGGTACCGTGCATTGCCCTTTCTCACCTTGAGAGTTGGTGCAAACTTCGCTGGTGCATCCAAACCTCATGATACGATTCGCTCTATCACACATAAACCTCCTTATATCTTCCTCAAAAAAGCCACCATACCTACTTATCATGGCATTTCCATAGCCATTCCGAGATATATTGCCATGCAACTTCCACCATCATCATCATGACATACATTACTTTTGTCATATTGCCATTGCATGATCATGTAGTTGACACTGTATTTGTGGCAAAGCCACCATGCATTATTTTCCATATGTGTCACTCTTGATTCATTGCACCATCCCGGTAAACCACCGAAGGCATTCATATAGAGTCATACTTTGTTCTAAGTATCGAGTTGTAATTGTTGAGTTGTAAGAAAAATAAAAAATGTGATGATCATCATTATTAGAGCATTGTCCCAAGTGAGGAAAGGATGATGGAGACTATGATTCCCCCATAAGTCGGGATGAGACTCCGGACGAAAAAAAGAGGCTATAAAAAAAGGAGAAAGGCCCAAACAAATAAAAAAAGAATCAGAGAAAAAGAGAGAAGGGATAATGCTACTATCCTTTTACCACACTTGTGCTCCAAAGTAGCACCAAGATCTTCATGATAGTGAGTCTCATAAGTTGTCTTTTTATACTAGTGGGAATTTTTCATTATAGAACTTGGCTTGTATATTCCAATGATGGGCTTCCTCAAAATGCCCTAGGTCTTCGTGATCAAGCGAATTGGATGCACACCCACTAGTTTTCTTTTGTTGAGCATTCATAGCTCTAGTGCATCCGTTGCATGGCAATCCCTACTCCTCATGTTGACATCAATTGATGGGCATCTCCATAGCCCGTTGATTAGCCTCGTCAATGTGAGACTTTCTCCTTTTTTTTCTTCTCCACACAATCCCCATCATCATATTCTATTCCCCCATAGTGCTATATCCATGGCTCGCGCTCATGTATTGCATGAAACATGAAAAGTTTGAGATTATTTTGAGTATGAAACAATTGCTTGGCTTGTCATTGGGGGTATAGAAGTTGTGAACATCTTTGTGTGACGAAAATGAAGCATAGCCTAACCATATGATTTTGTAGGGATGAAATTTCTTTTGCCATGTTATTTTGAGAAGACATGATTGCTTTGATTAGTATGCTTGAAGTATTATTATTTTTGTGTCAATATGAACTTTTGTCTTCAATCTTTCGGATCTGAATATTCCTATCACAATTAAGAAGATTTACATTGAAATTATGCCAAAGTATCACTCCGCATCAAAAATTGTTTTTTTATCATTTACCTACTCAAGGACGAGCAGGAATTAAACTTGGGGATGCCTGATACGTCTCCAACGTATCTATAATTTTTGATTGCTCCATGCTACTTTATCTACTGTTTTGGACTATATTGGGCTTTATTTTCCACTTTCATATTATTTTTGGGACTAACCTATTAACCGGAGGCCCAGCCCAGAATTGCTGTTTTTTGCCTATTTCAGTGTTTCGAAGAAACGGAATATCAAACGGAGTCCAAACGGAATGAAACCTTTGGGAACGTGATTTTCCAACCGAACGTGATCCAGGAGACTTGGACCCTACTCCAAGAAGTGCCAGAGGCAGTCACGAGGGTGGAGGGTGCCCCCTTGGGACGCCCCCCTACCTCGTGGGCCCCTCGACGCTCCACCGACGTACTCCTTCCTCCTTTATATACCTACGTATCCCCGAACGATCAGAACAGGAGCCAAAAACCTAATTCCACCACCGCAACCTTCTGTATCCACGAGATCCCATCTTGGGGCCTGTTCCGGAGCTCCGCCGGAGGGGGCATCCACCATGGAGGGCTTCTACATCATGACCATAGCCCCTCCGATGAAGTGTGAGTAGTTTACTTTAGACCTTCGAGTCCGTAACTAGTAGCTAGATGGCTTCTTCTCTCTTTTTGGATCTCAATACAATGTTCTCGCCCTCTCTCGTGGAGATCTATTCGATGTAATCTTCTTTTTGCAGTGTGTTTGTTGAGACCGATGAATTGTGGGTTTATGATCCAGTATTATGTATGGAAAATATTTGATTCTTCTCTGAATTCTTTTATGTATGATTGAGTTATCTTTGCAAGTCTCTTCGAATTATCATTTTTGGTTTGGCCAACTAGATTTGTAGTTCTTGCAATGGGAGAAGTGCTTAGCTTTGGGTTCAATCTTGCAGTGTCCTTTCCCAGTGACAAAAGGGGCAGCAAGGCACGTATTGTATTGTTGCCATCGAGGATAACAAGATTGGGTTTTTATCATATTGCATGAATTTATCCTTCTACATCATGTCATATTGCTTAAGGCGTTACTCTGTTTTTACTTAATACTCTAGATGCATGCTGGATAGCGGTCGATGAGTGGACTAATAGTAGTAGATGCAGAATCATTTCGATCTACTTGTTTTGGACGTGATGCCTATATACATGATCATTGCCTAGATATACTCATAACTATGCTCAGTTCTGTCAATTGCTCAACAGTAATTTGTTCACCCACCGTAGAATACTTATGCTCTTGAGAGAAGCCACTAGTGAAACCTATGGCCCCCGGGTCTATTCTCATCATGTCAATCTCTATCACTTTATTTACTTGCTTTGTTTTTACTTTGCCTTTTACTTTTTACTTTGCATCTATCTATCAAAAATACCAAAAATATTATCTCTATCAGATCTCACTCTCGTAAGTGACCGTGAAGGGATTGACAACCCCTAAGCGTTGGTTGCGAGTTGATATCGTTTTCTGTAGGTATGAGGGACTTGTGCGTGGTCTCCTACTGGATTGATACCTTGGTTCTCAAAAACTGAGGGAAATACTTACGCTACTTTGCTGCATCATCCTCTCCTCTTCGGGGAAATCCAACACAGTGCTCAAGCAGTAGCAAACCACCCCACTGTTAAGTGGGGTCCAAGTGAACAAAGTCAGAGTGACTGAAGTGATGCTCGACCAAAATCCTATGTCTTCGAGCGAAGACAATGAGAGCAAATCTTATCCAGAGTCCAATAAGTCAGCTTTACTTGTATCCCAAGTCAAGCTGACGCGTGTGTTTGTAATCTGACCATTGTGACACGTGTCAGTTCCTTAGTGACCCAGGGTCATTTCGGACAAATCAGGTTGGGTTGCCCAGTGGCTTTAAATAGCCCACCCCCTACACCATAAATTGGTGGCTGCTCAGAGTTAGTGCACGGCTTTTGTCGTTGAGAGAAACCCACCTCCGAAGAGTTTGAGAGAGAAATCATTGTGAGGACAAAGCCCAAAACACCCAGAGCCCAAAGAGTGTTTGGCATCACTGTAGTCTTTCTGTCCGCGTGATCTAAAGACTTGTTACACTTGAGGACTATGAATCCTCCAGCCGGCTAGGCGTCGCGTTCTGAGCATCCAAGAGTAATTGTTGATTGCCGGTGAACGAAGTCTGTGAAGGTTTGGAAGTCTACCTTGAAGACTTAACAGAGTGATTGGGCGAGAACTGTGTGTCCTTAGCTCAAGGGGAATAAGGTGAAGACACGGTCTTCTGAGTTCAATCTCAGCCTCCCTAACCAGATGTATAGTTGTCACAACAACTAGAACTGGTCGAACAAATCCTTGTCTTCACAATGCACTGGTTCTATCTCTTACTCTCCTTACTTACAATTTATCTTTGTGAAGTCATTGCCTGATTGCTATGCCTGTTTGACTTCACTGTGTGACTACTTGTTCTGATTGGCGTCATACTATCTTCCATCCTGATCCTACTACCTAGCTGCTATCAGTCATCATGCTTTAGTTTCATACTTGTCTGACTATGGTTTCTCTAGTGTACTTCATCTTCCGCTGCATGTTTATAGGTCCTGTTTTCGTGTTTGTCTTCGAAACTTTCATGTTTTGAAGACTTCCATAAAAATCGCCTATTCACCCCCCTCTAGTCGATAACTAGCACTTTCAATTGGTATCAGAGCAAGGTACTCCCTTGTTTTGTGTGATTCAGTTTAACCACCTGGAGTTTTAGCTATGTCGACTGCAGGGATAATCAAAGTCTCCGCCGCGTGCCCTGTCTTCGATGGCACTGAATATCCCTACTGGAAGAATAAGATGCGTATGCATCTTGAAGCCATTGATGTTGATCTACGGTATGTCGTGAAGATTGGCGTTCCCAAGACTGGTGAAGGTGTCTCCCCTACTGATGTCAAGACATCATCTGTGGTCATCTGACCAAAGGGCAGTATGGCCGTGTGAGTGCTTTGGAAACGTCGAAGCTAGTTTGGGACTGGCTCTCCAAGGTCAATGAAGGTGTTTCAACTCAGAGAGATCAAAGAATCAGTGTCCTACGCAACCTCTTCAACCGCTTCAAGAGAAATGACAATGAAAATGTCCAACTCACATTTGATCGTCTCACTGACATCACAAACGAGCTTCAGGCTCTCGGCGCCACTAAGATCACCAAGCATGAAATCGTCTAGACACTTCTGAGATCTCTTGACAGCTCATTTGACACTCTAGCTCTTATGATTCAAGAACGCCCTGACTTCAAGACACTCGATCCATCTGACATACTTGAGAGGCTCAACACACATGAGTTCCAGCTATCTGAGAAAAGAGATATCTATGGTCCCAACTATGGCCGAACTCACGCTTTGAAGGCAAAGGTTGTTTCCTCATCTGAAGAAGAATCTGACTGTAGTTCTGGTGAAGCTGAAGACCTTGGAAAGGAGCTTGCTATGCTTGTGAAGAAGTTCCAGAAGTTCACTAAGAAGAAAGGCTTCAAAAAGTCTACATGATCCAGCTCGAGAAATGATGAAGCTTCTTCCAAAGACCACAAGAAGAGAACCTGTCACAAGTGCAAGAAACCTGGCCACTACATCTCTGAGTGTCCATAGTGGGACAATGAGAAGAAAAAGAAGAAGAGCAAGGAATATGATTCTGATGACAAGAAGAAGAAGAAATACTCAAAATCTTCTTCCAAGTCTTCATCTCACAAGAAAAGTTCATCTGGCAAGGCTCGTGCTTTTGTTGGCAAGGAAATTGATTCAGAGGAGGAGCCTTCTTCTGAGGAGGCAGAAGTGGTGGAGTCTGAGGAGGAGTCTGACTCTGGCGTTGCAAGTCTTGATGTAGTGTCAGCCTACGTTGGCAAGTCCATCTTCAACACTGAAGACAATGCATCCATCACCAACGTTGATGCCAGTGACAAAGACGACTCCGCTCCCACTTACTGCTTCATGGCACGTGGTGCCAAGGTAAACTCACGTGATGCTTACGTTCAAACATCAAGTGAAGATGACTCTGGCTGTGAATCCAAACCTAGCTACAAAAAACATGCTAAAATTGCAACTAAACGACAGAAAGCTATGGAACATATTCAAAAACTGTTAGACAAAAGCGATGATCTGTTGGACGCGGAAATGACTAAGACTCGGTCCTTAATTGAAGACATAAAAAATCTTCATGTTAAGTACCAGGAACTTGAAGGTTGTCATGAAACCCTCTCAACATCTCATGAAAAGCTTTCCTATGATTATCTTCAAAGGAAGCAGGAACTTGAGAAATTGAGATCGGATCATGAAGATCTTCAAAAGGAGAACGAGTCACTACGCGCTCAGCAGATCAGTCCCGCTCAGGAAGGATTTGAATCACCATGTTTAAAATGCATTGAGCGTGATAACGCTACTTCTGTTGCTGGATGTTCTACTGCTCCTGTTACAATATCTTCAACTGCTGATGTGGTAACTAACCCCTCTGTTGAGGATACCACTACTATTGCTGATGAGAATGCCAGGTTGAAGACACTGATTGAGACAGGGATGTACAAAAGCCTCAAAGGGCATCCGACATTATGTGATGTCCTCAAAAAGCAGATTCTGAACCGAAACCCTAGAAAAGAGGGTATTGGGTTCGAGAGGAAAATGAATGTTGATGGGTCATACTGGAAGCCTGAGCAGTACCCCAAAACCACATGGGTTGCTGCAAAGGAATCTCCAGTAGATCCATCCACCTTATCTAGTTTCACTTGCGCTAATCCTATTATCATTGATGAATCCTTTGATGCAAACTATAAACTGTTTAAGGATCAGAATGGTGAAGTGTTTGCCTGGTATATTGGTACTAACTACAGGAATGGACCACCTATGAAGAAGATCTGGGTACCTAAACAGCGTATTGAGGATCTTCCTGTGAATGTCATCATGACACCACCAAGGAAGAAAACAAACCCCAGACCTATGGCTTCATATGGCCCAAAGGCTTCATATAGATACATCACTCACCTGAGTCACCCTAACACCAATTTTTTGCAGGGAAACCATACTCAGACTTATGAATATGAGCGTGTGTCTTCAAACCGCTATATTCATAGAACTAAGAACTTTTCTGCTTATTCATATGAGTATCATGCTTCTCCTGCAAGGCTATTTGCTAGGGCTCCAAAGCCGAGATTCTTAGATGCTGCACTTAGACTCATTGCTTCTAAAACACCCCTGAAGATGTGGGTGGTTAAGAAGAATTAACCTTCTTTTGCAGGGAAAGTTCTCCAGCCTGAAATCAAAGGCGTCCGATGCTATTGCTGGGGACCTAAAACACATTATAGGACGCAAGATAAAATGCCCAAATGGTCTTACTATGTATTTTACATCTGAATCACTTGCCAGTCATACTATCAGTCCTAACAATGATCTAAGCCTTGATGATCCTCTTGTGTGTCAAATGTTTATGCTTCACAACACTCTTTGTGAAGCCTATCCTCCTAACTGCACTATAGGGTACGACACCTTGTGCTTCAGAATGGATTATGGACAGTGGATGCACTAACCACATGACTGGTGATCGAAGTCTTCTCATGGACTCAACCTTACGTCCATGTGATAAAAGTCACATCACATTTGCTGACACTAGTAAAAGCAAGGTATTGGGCCTAGGTAGAGTTGCAATCTCAAGGGATCAGCACATGGACAAAGTGATGCTTGTTGAATCCCTTGGTTTCAACTTAATGTCTGTCTTAATGCTTTGTGACTTAAACGTGATTGTGCTGTTTGGAAAATACCGTTGCCTTGTACTAATGGAATCTGACAAGTCTCTAGTCTTCAAAGGGTACAAGAAAGATGATCTGTACATGGTAGATTTCTCAGCAGGACCACAGATGGCCGTATGTCTTCTAGCCAAGTCTTCTGAGTGCTGGCTCTGGCATCAAGGGCTAGGGCATGCTGGCATGAGGAACTTACACACTCTCGCCAAGAAGAAGCACGTAATAGGCATCGAAGATGTCAAGTTCAAGAAAGATCATCTCTGTGGTGCTTGTGAAGCTGGGAAGATGACAAGGGCCAAGCATCCCTCGAAGACAATCATGACTACATCTCGACCTTTTGAGTTGCTCCACATGGACTTGTTTGGTCCCACTCACTACTCTACTCTCACTGCTACTGCTTGTATCTATGGTTTTGTTATTGTTGATGATTATTCAAGATACACTTGGGTGCACATAATTCTCTTCAAGACTGAAGTGCAGGATGTCTTCAGACGCTTTGCCAACCGCGCCATGAACAACTATGGCGTCAAGATCAAGCACATTAGGAGTGATAACGGCACAAAATTCAAGAACACAGGCCTCGACCTCTATCTTGACACCTTAGGCATCACTCATGAGTTTTCTGCTCCTTACACACCTCAGAAGAATGTCATCGTGGAGCGCAAGAACAAAACCCTTATTGAGATGGCTCGGACGATGCTTGACGAATACAAGACTCCAAGAAAATTCTGGCCTGAAGCCATTGATACTGCATGCCATGTCATCAACCGTGTTTATCTTCACAAGCTTCTGAAGAAAACATCCTATGAGCTTCTGACTGGTAAGAAGCCAAACGTAAGCTACTTCAGAGTATTTGGTGCCAGGTGCTGGATCAAGGATCCACATTACACTTCAAAATTTGCACCGAAAGCACATGAAGGTTTTATGCTTGGTTATGGAAAGGACTCGCACTCCTACAGAGTCTTCAACCTCTTTCACTATAAAGTGATCGAAACTGTGGATGTGCGGTTCGATGAAACTAACGGCTCGCAAAGAGAGCACCTGCCAAATGTGCTAGATGAAGTACCTGCAAGTGAATCGATCAAGCTAATGGGAATAGGAGAGATCATAGCATCAGATGCCTAGCCTGAAGAGGAACTCATTATTTCTGCACCTGATCAACCTGAAGACATTGCTCAGCCTGAAGACAATCCTCCAAATGATGACAATAATCAGCAAGAGCAAAATCTTCGTCCAGTTCATCCTCGTGTTGCAAATGAAGTACAAATTGAGAAGATAATCGATAGCATCAATGCACCCGGTCCACTCACTTGTTCAAGAGCAACACAGCTAGCAAATTTCTATGGGCACTTAGCATTTGTTTCAATCTCTGGACCCAAGAAAGTTGTTGAAGCCTTCATGGAACCTGAATGGATTCAAGCTATGCAAGAAGAGCTACAACAGTTTGAGCTGAACAATGTGTGGGAATTAGTCAAGCGTCCTGATCCTCGCAAGCACAACATAATAGGCACAAAATGGATATATCGCAACAAACAAGACGAGCATGGTCAAGTAGTCAGAAACAAAGCACGGCTCGTTGCTCAAGGATACACACAAGTTGAAGGAATTGACTTCGATGAAACATTTGCTCCAGTGGCTAGGCTCGAAGCCATTCACATACTGCTAGCTTACGCAAATCATCATAACATCCTTCTATATCAAATGGATGTGAAGAGTGCCTTTCTCAATGGAAAGATTGAAGAAGAAGTGTATGTTTCACAACCGCCTGGCTTTAAAGACCCAAAACATCCTGATATGGTATACAAGCTCAACAAGGCACTGTATGGCCTCAAACAAGCCCCTTGTGCTTGGTATGACACACTCAAAGACTTCCTGAAGAGCAAAGGCTTCAAACCTGGTTCTCTAGATCCCACTCTCTTCACGAAGACATATGTTGGTGAACTGTTTATGTGCCAAATCTATGTGGATGACATTATCTTCGGTTGCACCAACAAGAAATACAGGGATGAATTTGGTTACATGATGCAAGAACAGTATCAAATGTCCATGATGGGAGAGCTGAAGTTCTTTCTCGGTCTTCAAATCCGTCAACAACGCAACGGAATCTTCATATCACAAGAAAAATATCTCAAAGATTGCCTGAAGAAGTTTGGAATGCAAGACTGCAAAGGATACACGACGCCAATGCCATCCAAAAGTCATCTAAGCCCCGACGCCAATGGTAAATATTTAGATCAAAAGGTATACCGCTCCATGATTGGTTCTTTACTTTACTTATGTGCATCTAGGACAGATATCATGCTTAGTGTTTGCATGTGTGCCCGATTCCAAGCTGCACCAAAGGAGTCGCATCACTTAGCTGTGAAGCAAATTCTTCGTTATTTGGCTTACACCCCAACACTAGGATTATGGTATCCAAAGGGCTCAGAGTTTGATCTGGTTGGATTTTCTGATGCTGATTATGCTGGTGACAAGGTGGATCGCAAGTCTACATCAGGCACATGTCACTTTTTGGGTCGATCTCTTGTCTGTTGGTCTTCAAAGAAGCAGAACTGTGTATCACTCTCAACTGCTGAATCTGAATACATTGTTGCTGGATCTTGCTGCGCTCAGCTTTTGTGGATGAAGCAAACTCTTAAGGACTATGGCATCCATCTAAAGCATGTGCCACTCTAATGCGATAATGAAAGCGCTATCAAGATTGCTAATAACCCAGTTCATCACTCGAAGACAAAGCACATTGAAATTCGTCATCACTTTCTCAGAGATCATGTTATGAAAGAAGATATTGATATCATTCATGTCAAGACAGAAGAGCAGTTGGCTGATATCTTCACTAAGCCCTTGGATGAGAAAAGGTTTTGCAAGTTGCCGTGTGAGCTAAATATCTTGGAATCCTCGAATGTTCTGTGATTAGGCACACATCCTAACACTTATGCAGTTGATGACTTAGATGTGCAACACACGAAGTAATGTATATCTTCAATCAATGAAGACATACACTCTAACTGTGAATACATTAACGTGGAAATTGACTTCAAAGCACCACGACAATAGTGCGCCGTGTCTGGGTCTAATACTTCCTATACAGTGGGTAACGCCACCACCAAACTCTTATGAGGTGTTTCCTCATGGCGCCATATTTGCAAAGTCTTCGCAATTGATTTAACTTCAATATTAATTTGACTTCATGATTACTGATGTGGCTTTACTCTGTTATATATATATATACTGTATTCTGTCCTCTACAACATTCACTTATGGCTATGTCTTCTTGTTTGAATCTTTTGAACTAAGTGAATGTGATCGGACCCTAACCTCTCTATGCTTTCTACCTCGAGCTCTATCTCTCCAAATCATATGCATTCTGTTGAAACTGTCAAATGTCTTCTCTGCGTCCTTGTCAGCAGAAGATACAGAGACAAACATTTATATCTAGCTTTAATGACATATCCTTTTTGCCTGAAAACCGGAGAATTCGGAACGACCACCACGACAATCCAGGCGTGTGTGGGGACGTGGAACAACTTTCAATAAGTTTCATGTTCACCACGTGTCCATCAGATGTGAACCGCCAGGGGCACCTGCATAATTGCGCTGTGTTGTCTCTATCCTTATAAATGCATGCCTCGTCTCGGTCAAAATCCTTCTTCCTCCCTCGCCATCCCTCGCAAACCCTAGCGCCTACGCTAGCTCTCGACGACGCCGACGACGAAGCACTTAGCTGCCGCGACATCCTCGACGCCGTCCTCACGCCGGCCGCGGACCTCGTCTTCTCCACCGTCGCCATAGGTGTCTTCCGTCGCCAAGTTAGGGCACGGGAGATCGAACTGCTCGGCATCCATCTTCGCTCCGTCTAGCAGTTCTTCGTGTGGTAATTAAAGTTTACTTTTTACTGTCTTTTTGATCTGATAGATTCATCCCTTCCCACCAAAAGTGGTTTCTAAATCTTCGAACATGGATCTATCTCTTTCTGCATCTCATATTCTGCTTAGTATATTCACTTATGCTTCTTCACAAGTTAGATTCCTCACTTGTACTTATTCTTGGATTTGTACAACTCTGGAACCAACTCTCATATATAAGTGAATGTCTTCGCGTTATGAGGTCAATGTCTTCAAACTGATTTATCTTCAAAATCTTCTGAGGATGCATATGACTTCTTCCCCTTCCCTTGCACCTTTAATGCTGTCACAGGTACATGTCCGTGGGAGAATCCCTTGGTTCGCATAGTCTGCATTCGTTTGCAGAATTCTTGCAGAGTCACATCAACTCACCTGAAGTGAGTTCCTATCAGTCCAGCCGTTTGAAGCCATTGCAAGTATTGAAGCCTTTCAGTTTACACTTCATGGCAACTGGAAAGTCAGCAAGAAAGGGAGGCAGACAACGTCAAGGTGACACCTCCAAGGACTTACCTCCAGATTTGCACGAGATGTACAAAACCGACCCATAAGAAACCTACACTGAACACAAGAATCGAATCCAGTGGATTCGCAGATATTGGGCAGAAGAATGGTTCAGATACTGCTTCATCACTAAAGAGTATGCAGAGAAGAATGCCATCAAGGCACCCTGGAGTGATATTCTGTACAGAAATCTTCCACCCAGGAATCAGGCTAAAGCTATTGAGCAAGGCTTCTATCCTTACATGGTGCGTGGACCACATCCTGAGAATGCTGACCCATCTTCACTGCTCTGGTGTCGTGAAGATAGTCTGTTCAAGCGCAACTACCAGTTCGCCAAAAACTCAGCTGCAACAAACAAGAAGGATCTGGGGCTTGACTTCAACCCTGGTCCCTCCTCACCTTGGGACGATGGCACCCGTGAAGCCAATGAGAACAGGATTGGCCCCTTCTACAACCTTGCTGGCCTCATGACTCACATTACTGTTCAAGGTGCCAAAGTGGATCGTTCTGATGATGATGCTGACACCGACGAAGCTCCAGCTTCTCCTCCAAAGCCTAAGAAGCAAAAGAAGACTAAAGCTTCAAAATCATCTGCTGCTCCAAAAGCTTCAAGAGTGAAGCCGTTGGCAACTGCCCCTTCTGCTCCAAGCAATATCTCTGAAGATCTCTCTCGCATCTCCAAGAAGCGTGAGACGCCACAGAACAAACCAGTTCAGAAACTGAGTCATGCACTGATGCCTGCTGCCATTCTGAGGAATGAATCGGAACCCATTGACTTGTCTCCAGATGAAGAATTTGGTGAAGATGCTCTGGAACAGCTGCTCAAGAGCAAGCAAGAGGCGGAGATCTTCAACAATCTGCCCCTCTTTGATGTAAACATTCTAAAGAACTTCATTGATGAGTGATTTGATAATCAAGATCTCAGCTTTGATGACCTTCAGCTTCCCATTGGCGTCAGCGTTGCTTTCCAAGGCGTCATTGCTCCTGAACTTGCTCTGGCTCAACGCATAATTGAACTGAAGCGAAAGATCGACTTCGAGAAGGAACAGTTCAAGAAGCATGTAGCCAGGCTGAATGTTGCTAATGTGCAAAAGTTCAAGGTGATGCTTAATGATCTCAAGGAGTCATTTCGGAAGAAACGCGAGGAAGCCAAAGGCTCAAGAGAGCGCATGAAAGCACTCGCTGACAAATGCGTTCAAGCCTACAATGAAGCTGAAAAGTGCAAGGCACTTGGCCGCCCTGGCATTGACCCCTCAATGGCTGCCAAGGAAAAGAAGTCATCTGAAGTCCACACTGAAGCACCACGACAGGAAGAGCCACACATTGTCTTCCCTGCTAGCATGCGCGGCTCGAAGCCTAAGGCTCCTTCAGTGGCTTCTGAACAGAAGAAAACCAAGGCAGCTGAAGCTGAAGCCAGGAAGCGGAAAACCAAGCGCACCACTGATGAAGAACCACCCCCTAAGAAGAGAAAGATCAAGAAGAAAGATCGGGCTGCTCCTACAGAGCCCCTTGTTGTTGAACCCCTTGCTTTTGTTCCCCCTCCGTATGCAAACCAAGAGTGTCGCATGATTGTTGATGAGCCTGCTTCCACAGAGGCTCCTGAAGCTCAAGAAGTCCTAGTCGCCGACCCCATCGCGACTGAAGACATTGGTCAAGATGATGTAGTTCTTCCTCAGATCGAGCGCCCATCGGTATCATTGCCTGTTCGATAACAGTGAGCTTATCAGTATTGGTCGTCCTTTGACGCCAATCACACAAGATGCATCGTGGGCTGATCGCCCCCAGCAAGCTACCCCACATCAAGACTCACCAAGTACACCCCAGCCGTCAAGTGTGCCCGTCATCAGCCCCATGTCCAATGATGACAACTACATGGAGACATCACCATCACCAAAGGCGTCGCCCGTATTCCAACGGCTTTTCAAAGGCCTGAAGCCATCTGCCTCCATGACCACCATCACAGACGAGGGCTCCAACTTGTCAAGCTCAGTGGCACTTCAAGTGTTCCCTAAAGACAATCCTTCTGTGACAGTCCCTGCGTCAGAAGCCAATGCTGCTGAAGACCCTTCGGCTGCATCAGCCGGAGTAACACAAGAATAAGAGCGTTTCGCTACTCCCCCTACAACTCAAGAAGAAGTTCATGAAGAGAACCAGTCTATGCCAAAACCTCCAGCTACTCAAGTGGAGGGTGAGAATACTGAGGCTGCCACACATGTCATTCCTGAAGCCAATGACGTTGTCATGGCCGACACTAATGTGGAGCCTACAGTGGCCAATGCCCCACTGGCCAATGAAGCAAATGAAGCCCATGAAGCAGATAGAGTCAATGCCACACCTGTCATGAATCTACAGCCTGAAGTCAATGCCACTGCTCCTGTTCCGCCTCCAAGGCCCCATACTATCGAGCAAGCATACAACTATGGACAGCTTGTCACTGTCAGATGGCCTATTCCGATTCCTCCACCTGCTGCTAGTCCTCAATTTGATTACCATGTCAAGCACAGGCCTCAGGTTCAGAAGACAAAGCCAAGACTACCCAGATTTCCAGGTACTACCACTTCACCAGGATCCTTCAATGTCAACGGCCTCATTGCACACAACACCTTCTTCAATAGCGAAAAGAACCCCTACACCAAGCCCAAGATTTCATCTGATCGGTTCTGGAGCTATCAGCAGCGCAGCTACTATTCATGCATTCTGTACAACCAAGGCCGCATATTTCCGCATATGCGCCTAGATACTGAAGCCATAACTGGCCTGCCCTGCTTAGAAGAAGCCCTCGATTGCTTCAGAGAGGTTGGCTTACTGCATTTTGCCACTGACAAGGAGCACTGGAATGAAGAGTTGTTGCTCCAATTCTATGTCACTCTGCATATCAGAGGCTACAACAGGGATCCTAAGACTTGGGTCCTTGAGTGGATGACAGGAAATGTCCATCATGAAGCGAAAGCATTTGATGCCATTGAACTTATTGGCTTGTCCACTCCAGGTGATCTCTATGAACCTGGTTGTCAGCTTCACACTGCAGCTATGGAAAGCATCTTTCACAAGCCAGAACCCAACATGAGCCAAATGCCCAGTATGATGAAGCCATTGCCTCCAGATGCAGAATATCCTATGGAGTTCTTTGTTGAAGACCTTGAGTATCTGCCACGCACGATCTATCACATCATAAGGCGAACTCTCTGGCCTATCAAAGGACATTCTCCACAGGCTAAGCTAGAAGGTGCAATGAAGACATTGGTCTTCCATATTCTTCATGGCAAAAGCTTCAATGCACAAGATTTCTTTATCCGCAAACTTGCTGCATCAGGATCTGACATTTTTGGCATGAAGTTCTATGCTCCATGGATCATGCGTCTGATCAAGCTTCACACTGCTTTCAACTATCAGCCATCTGCCCACAACCACATTGTCTTCTTGCCAGATGTTGATATGTCTGTTGAAGCCATCTATCCAGAGCCGGACAAAGAGCCACTTTATCTTCACAATGTTGATCGTCAGAGCTTCACTCAGCCCATTGAAGGTGTGCTGGCTGCCACTCAAGTCTATCCGTTGGCTAGTACTACACGTGCACCTCACCGTGCCCCAACCGAAGCCACTAATAGCACAATTGCTAAAAGGCCTCGAAAGCGATCTCGTGTTCTCAATGACCGAGAGCTTCTCGTTGGTCTGCATCAGAAACAGGATAGGCATCATGATTGGCTCAAGCGCCAGATGCAAAGCATCATGACTGATGTCAATCGCATTCGTAACCTTGCAACTAAGAATGCCTTTGTCGCGCATGAAACCTACCGACGCACATGGAAAGGGCTGACACTTATGTGTGCTGAGGAAGATCTTCAGGAAGATGGCTTCTCAGAATGATTCAAGTTTGATTCCACTCCGCCCAGAAATGTTGTTCTGCGGCGCACTCCATCTCTTGAAGACTCAGAGTACTCCTCTTCTGCTGCAACAGTAAATTCTCGTGTGATCGATGATCAAGATGATGCTACTTCGCCGCCTCCAACACGCATCAACACTGCTCCAAGTTCGTCTGCACCGCCAAACCTCGACACCAACCCTGCATCTTCTCCTACTCCTTCTGGGAACGAGTAGAGGCTCAATGTCTTCAACCCTTTTTGGTCTTTACTGACAAAAGGGGGAGAAGCTATGAGTTGATAGTCTTCAAGCGGGCTCATATGGGCAGTTGCATTATATTTTGCCTAGTGTTTACAACTCTTGCTCTTGCTACATTTGGTTCTCTGAGTTGTAACACTTAAACTCAATGGTCGTCTGCTACTTATTTGCTATTTTGTGATGCGATGATAAATTCCGCATGTGCGACGATAACTTCTGCACTTAAATCATTTTGCAGACGTCCATTTTTCATTATGCATGTCATTATCTTCGTTACATTGAATCATGCATGATGAATAGTCTTCATAAGTTGAAGAGGATCTCCACAAGTAGAACCTGCCATGTGCGTTTGCATTCCAAAAGCAAATTGTTTATATGCACATCTTCAGGGGGAGCCTTTTGCTACTTACGAAGACAATACCTCATCCTTTACAATTTCACATATTTATATCCCCGTTGAAAACTTCAACCAGTTTGTCATCAATCACCAAAAAGGGGGAGATTGTAAGTGCATCTAGTGCCACCCCTAGTTTGGTTTTGGAGTATTGACGACAAACGTGGTTGAGGGACTAATGTGTTTGTGAGAATTGAAGGATAACACAGGTAGTAGTCCCTCCTTGGTTCGGTTTATCTACCGGAGATGACCCCTAAAAATGTATGAAGACATTGAAGATAATGGTGGTACGTGAAGATATTCACATTGAAGACTATGACAGAAGAAGACATTGAGGGAAGACTATGGAGCGCGAAGACTTAGTAGTTTCATTGTTTCATTTCTTCTTTGTTGAGTCATAGGAACCACCGCACTGTTAAGTGGGGTCCAAGCGAACAAAGTCAGAGTGACTGAAGTGATGCTCAACCAAAATCCTATGTCTTTGAGCGAAGACAATGAGAGCAAATCTTATCCAGAGTCAGATAAGTAATCTTTACTTATAGCCCAAGTCAAGCTGTCGTGTGTGTTTGAAATCTGACCATTGTGACACGTGTCAGTTCCTTAGTGACCCAGGGTCATTTCGGACAAATCAGGTCAGGTTTCCTAGTGGCTATAAATAGCCCACCCCCTACACCATAAATTGGTGGCTGCTTAGAGTTAGTGCACGACTTTTGTCGTTGAGAGCAACCTAGCTCCGAAGAGTTTGAGAGAGAAATCCTTGTGAGGACAAAGCCCAAAACACCCAGAGCCCAAAGAGTGTTTGGCATCACTGAAGTCTTTCTGTCCGCGTGATCTGAAGACTTGTTACACTTGAGGACTGTGAATCCTCCAGCCGGTTAGGCGTCGTGTTCTGAGCATCCAAGAGTAATTGTGGATTGCCGGCGAACGAAGTCTGTGAAGGTTTGGAAGTCTACCTTGAAGACTTTCCAGAGTGATTGGGCGAGGACTGTGTGTCCTTAGCTCAAGGGGAATAAGGTGAAGACACGGTCTTCTGAGTTCAATCTCAGCCTCCCTAACCAGACGTACAGTTGTCATAGCAACTGGAACTGGTCAAACAAATCCTTGTCTTCACAACGCACTGGTTCTATCTCTTACTCTCCTTACTTACAGTTTATCTTTGTGAAGTCATTGCCTGATTGCTATGCCTGTTTGACTTCATTGTGTGACTACTTGTTCTGATTGGGTTCATACTCTCTTCCATCCTGATCCTACTACATAGCTGCTATCAGTCATCATGCTTTAGTTTCATATTTGTCTGACTATGGTTTGTCTAGTGTAGTTCATCTTCCGCTGCATGTTTATAGGTCCTGTTTTCGTGTTTGTCTTTGAAACTTTCATGTTTTGAAGGCTTTCATAAAAAATGCCTATTCACCCCCTAGTGATAACTAGCACTTTCAATTATTATGCAGGCCCTAGGAGCACCAATCTTAACCAGGATATGCTTGTGAAGCTGAAGGCGGTTTACACACTAGTGGAGCAGCTTTATACTGGGGCTCAGCGCACATTGGCCACAATTTCTCCATCTAACCAATCCCCCACTCTCTTGGTTGACGTGTTGAGGAAGCTTTCCATTCTGCCTGAGAGGTTTAGTGAGATGAAGCGATCGTGTGCAAGAGCTGGAGCTGTGACGGCCTTAAGCCAGGCCAAAGTATGGTTACCGGAGCTAGACCCGACCGATATATCTATGGGGTACCCAAGCTTGAAAGAGGACGGCACCCCTTTTGATAAAAAAGACTTTGTCACCTGCATGAAGGACATATGTCCCCTGGCCAGTCTGATTGCCAATGAAACAGATCTTTCCAGATACCAATCGGCTTATGACTTGGAAAATTAGAAGATGCCGGTGCCGTCTTACAAAGTGAAGGATCTAATTCCCCCAATCCGTAAGAACACTTTTGCTCCTGAAGTTGACCCATCCGAGCTTATTGATGATGAAGTTGAATTTCAAGCCTTGAATGGCATTGGCTTGTCATCACCAACCTTCCAGGACAAAGAAGTGGAGAAGGGTGATCCAGAAGCTTCAGGCCATCAGAGTCAAGAAGATTGATCCGCTGGGAGGTTCATAGATGTGACCTTCTGAAAAATAGTTAATCATTTTGACTCCGTGAGTCATGTAATAGGGTAGCAGTAACTTTGCTCTGCCATGCCATCGTGCATGGTTTTATGTTTTGCCCAACAGTATTGAGCTTCCACTTGATATTATCCTTTTAAACTTTATCATGATTTTGATCTATGCAGATGAAAATTTTGAATTATCCTGCACACAAGCAGATCACAAGAGCCCTTGGTGGTTTATTGCAGGGCGGGTCATAATACCTCACATATAACCACTGATGTTTAAAACAATTATAGATAGGGTTGTTTTAGCTAGAATTTAGACATAATTATAAGAACAATATCATACCGGTGATATTGAATCGTACTGCCGGTTTATGATACCTGTGTAGTAAGGGTGATAACCGAAAAATCTAGAAGCCAATACTTCCAAGTACTTGATAGCATCATGTATGGGTGACTTATCGCCTCTCATTAAGCCGGATAATTAAAACCACAGGTATGCTTCAAATATGAGCTATGAGATTGAATGCTACATGGCCGGAACCACATTAAACCAAAAGGCAAGATAGCATCAAGAAGAACCAAAAAAATCTTCAAAAAGATCAAGCCAAATGAGAAAAAACGAGGCTATGCTTCAAACACAAGCAGGAAGCCGGACCAAAAGGATTAATGGCTATGATTCGAATACGATCAGGAAGCCGGACCAAAAGGGTTAATGGCTATGATTCGAATACGATAAGGAAGCCCCCAAGTGGTTTGTGGCATTGCGCCGATCACTAGGGTACCAACAGCTATGATTCGAATACGATCAGGAAGCCCCTTAGTGACCATGAGTTTTGGCATTGCACGGATCAAAGGGGTACCGATAGCTATGATTCGAATATGATTAGGAACCCCCCCCCCCCAGTGACCATAAGTTTTGGCATTGCGCCAATCAAAGGGGTACTGACAGCTACGATTCGAATACGATCAGGAAGCCCCCCATTGACCATTGAAGTTATGATGAAAAGACTCACTATTCTGGAAGATGAAAGGACAGAGGCCCTGCTTTATTATCATCATAATATATACATTGTCAAAATATGTACATCATAAGAGCCGGTGGCTCAAGTGTAGTAAGGCCAAAGATGAGCAATATTCCACGGTCGGCGGGTCTCCTCCTTCGACTTACATGAGTCCTTGTGCTCTCGAATATTGATAAGGTAGTATGACCCATTGTTCAAGTTCTTGCTAACCACAAAGGGTCCTTCCCAAGGTGGGGATAACTTGTGCATATCAGTCTGATCCTGGATAAGCCGGAGCACCAAATCACCTTCTTGAATGGTTCTGGACTTAACCGGACGGCTATGGTAATGGCGTAGATCTTGTTGGTAAATCACCGAGCGAGCCGCCGCAAGGTCATGCTCTTCATCTAACAGGTCAAGCGCGTCTTGACGTGCTTGTTCATTATCAGCTTCAACATAAGCCACCACGCGGGGCGAGTCGTGACGGATGTCACTAGGAAGAGCTGCCTCTGCTCCGTAAACCATGAAGAAAGGTGTGTAACCTATAGATCTATTGGGGGTAGTATTGATACTCCATAGCACTGAAGGTAACTCCTCCACCCAACAACCCGATGTTCTATGCAAAGGAACCATAAGCTAGGGCTTGATGCCTCTCAAAATTTCTTGATTGGCTCTTTCAACTTGACCATTGGATTGGGGGTCAGCTACTGACAACACGTCAATTCAAATATGCTCACGTTGACAAAACTCTTTCATAGCACCCTTGTACAGATTAGTGCCATTATCAGTTATGATGTTGTGGGGAAAGCCAAAATGAAAAATCACCTTTTTTGATGAATTGGACCGCCGTTGCCGCGTCACACTTACTGACCGGCTCTGATTCGACCCACTTTGTGAATTTGTCAACCGCCACCAAAAGGTGGGTCTTTTTATCCTTGGACCTTTTAAAAGGCCCAACCATATCAAGCCCCCAGACTGCGAACGACCAAGTAATTGGAATCATCCTCAATTCTTGAGCCGACACGTGAGCTCGCCGTGAAAATTTCTGACAACCATCACATTTACTGACCAAATCCTCTATGTCAGCATGAGCCGCCAGCCAATAAAATCCATGACGAAAAGCTTTGGCCACAAGGGACTTTGAACCGGCATAATGACCACAATCCCCTTCATGAATCCCACGAAGAATCTCACGGCCCTCCTCAGGAGAGACGCAATGCTGAAACACCCCAGTGACACTGAGGTGGTGTAACTCACCATTGGCAATTGTCATTGACTTAGACCGCCGGGTTATTTGTCTGGCCAAAGTTCATCCTTAGATAACTTGCCCCGGGTCATGTAAGCCAAATATGGTACTGTCCAATCTAGGATAGCATGAAGAGCCACCACCAATTGTGCCTCCGGGTCAGGAATAGCCAGATCTTCCTCTGTAGGCAATTTGACAGAAGGGTTATGCAGAATATCGAAGAAAGTGTTAGGTGGCACCGGCTTACGCTGAGACCCCAACCGGCTTAAGGCATCAGTCGCCTCATTTTTCCTGCGATCAATGTGTTCCACTTGATAACCCTTGAAGTGCCCAGCAATAGCGTCAACTTCGCGGTGATAAGCCGCCATGATTGGATCCTTAGAATCCCATGTGCCTGAGACTTGCTGAGCCACCAAGTCTGAGTCGCGGAAACATCTCACTCGGCTTAAGTTCATTTCCTTAGACATCCGAAGACCATGGAGCAAGGCTTCATACTCAGCTGCATTGTTAGTACAGGGAAACATCAACCTTAGAACATAACAAAACTTGTCACCTCGAGGGGAAGCTAAGACAACTCCAGCACCCGAGCCCTCCAATTGCCTGGACCCATCAAAGTGAATAGTCCAATATGTATTATCTGGCTTCTCTTCAGGCATCTACAGTTCTGTCCAGTCGTTGATGAAATCCACAAGTGCTTGAGACTTGATGGCAGTGCGAGGCATATACTTCAAACCATGAGGTCCAAGCTCAATGGACCACTTGGCTACCCGCCCTGTGGCTTCTATGTTTTGAATAATATCCCCTAAGGGAGCAGAACTGGCCACAGTGATGGGATGACCCAAAAAATATTGCTTAAGCTTCCAGCTGGCCATGAACACCCCATAAACGAGCTACTGCCAGTGTGGATATCTCTTCTTGGACTCAATAAGCACTTCACTGGTATAGTAAACCGGCTGTTGAATCGAATATTCCTTGCCTGCTTCCTTCCATTCCACCACAACAGCTACACTGACAGCCCGGGCGTTAGCAGCCACATATAACAATAATGGCTCCTTATCAATGGGAGTAGCAAGGACTGGCAGTTAAGCTAGCTGTTTCTTCAAAGCTTCAAACACGTTGTTAGCAGCATCACTCCAGACGAAGTTATCTGTTTTCTTCATCATCTAGTATAGTGGTATGGCCTTCTCACCCAACCGGCTTATGAACTGGCTTAAGGCAGCAATACGACCTGCCAGACACTGAATATCATTGATACATGCCGACTTTGCCAGGGAGGTAATGGCCTTGATCTTCTCCGGGTTAGCCTCAATGCCTCTGTTAGAAACCAGAAAACCCAAAAGCTTGCCTGCTGGCACACCAAAAATGCACTTGGCCGGGTTAAGCATCATCTTGTAGACCCGGAGATTGTCAAAGGTTTCCTTCAAATCATCTATCAAAGTTTCCTTCTCTCTGGATTTGACCACAATATCATCCACATAAGCATGAACATTGCGCCCAATCTGACTGTGAAGACAATTCTGCACACATTGCTGGTAAGTCGCCTGGGCACTCTTGAGCGCAAAAGGCATAGACACATAACAGAAGGCTCCAAAGGGAGTAATAAAGGTTGTCTTCTCCTGGTCCATAACTGCCATCTTGATCTGATGATAACCAGAGTAAGCATCCAAAAAACTCAAACACTCACAACCCGCCATAGCATCAATGATTTGATCAATACGAGGGAGAGAAAAAGGATCAGCCGGACAAGCCTTATTTAGGTCCGTGTAATCCACGCACATGCGCCAAGTGCCATTCTTCTTAAGCACCAGCACCGGATTAGCCAACCACTCAGGATGAAAGACTTCAACAATGAACCTAGCCGCATAGAGCCGGGCCACTTCTTCACCAATGGTCTTACACCTTTCCTCATTGAAGCGACGAAGGAATTGCTTGACCCGCTTAAACTTCGGATCAATATTAAGAGTGTGCTCAGCGAGTTCCCTCGGTACACCCAGCATGTCAGAAGGTTTCCATGCAAAGATGGCCTGGTTCTCATGAATGAACTCGATGAGCGCGCTTTATTATTTTGGGTCGAAGTTAGCACTAATACTGAACTGTTTGGATGAATCGCCAGGAACAAAGTTAACTAGCTTAGTGTCATCGGCCGACTTAAACTTCAACACTGGATCATACTCTGTAGTTGGCTTTTTCAAAGACGTCATATCCGCCGGATCTACATTGTCTTTGTAAAACTTCAACTCCTCTGTTGCATAGACAGATTCCGCATAAGTAGCATCACCTTCCTCATACTCCAAAGCTATTTTCCTGCTTCCATGCACCATGATGGTTCCCTTGTAACCCGACATCTTGAGTTGCAAATAAACATAACAAGGCCATGGCATGAACTTAGCATAAGACGGCCGTCCAAACAGAGCATGGTATGGGCTTCTGATCTTGACCACTTCAAAGGTTAACTTCTCGGCCCTGGAGTCGTGCTCATCTCCAGTTCCAGCACAATCTTGCCTACAGGGTACGCCGACTTACCAGGCACCACTCCATGGAAAACAGTATTGGGTGACTTAAGATTTTTTGGTTAACCCCATGCGCTGGAAAGTATCATAATAAAGGATATTAATGTTACTACCTCCTTAATGAACTTGTATCCACCAACTTGAGGCACCACCACCAAAGCCAAGTGATCCGAGTTATCAACCCAGGGCGGGTGATCCGCTCGACTCCACATAATGGGCTGCTCAGACCATCGCAAGTAATGGGGAATTGTCAGCTCAACGGCGTTCACAGCCCTCTTATGAAGCTTCTAGTCCCGCTTGCATATACTTGTGGTAAAGAAGTGGTACTGCCTGCTATTCAACTGCTTTGGGTGACTTTGATATCCAGACTGATGCTGACCCCCCTGACTGGATTGTTGGTTGTAATTATCCTAATTACCTTGATTGTAACCACCCTGATTACCTTGATGGTGTTGGTGACCCTAGAAACCGGAATTAGAGCTGCCACCTCCATAACCCAGGCCATGAAAACTGCCGCCACCAGAACCTGAGCCGCCGCCAGGCCCATGGTTGTTGTGGAATAAATTAGAATTTTTGAAAGCCCTCATGATTGTACAATCTTTCCAAAGGTGAGTGGATAGCCTCTCCTTTGTACCATGCTTTGGGAAGGGCTCATTCAATAACTGCTCAAGAGTGGGACCTGATCCACCTGTCTGAGGAGGCGGCCTCCCCTTACGATGCTGACCATTGTTCTGTGTACTGGTATTAGCTACAAAATCTGAGTTGCCATCAGCCTTGTGCTTGCCGTTGCACCCTGACTCGTCGGGTTATGCTACAGACCCTTATCGTTGCCCCTCTTCTTTCCCTTTCCCGTCTTTTCATCATCAGACTCGGGGTCCTTGGTACCATCAGCGTTGGCATATTTAGTTAGAGCTGCCATCAGCTGCCCCATATCATTACAATCGCGCTTGAGCCACCCCAGCTTCTGCTTAAGAGGCAAAAAACGACAATTTTTCTCCAACATAAGAACTGCAGAGCCGGCATTGATATTGTCAGATGAGTGTATAATAGCCTTGACCCGACGCACCCAATGAGTCGTTGATTCACCTTCCTCTTGGGCACAAGCAGACAAATCTACAATTGACATGGGCTGTTTGCATGTATATTTAAAGTTCTGGATAAACTGGGCCTTCAGTTCATCCCATGACCCGATGGAATTGGTAGGCAGCCCTTTTAACCAAGTACGGGCCGTCCCATCCAGCATCATGGTGAAGTATTTAGCACACGGGGCATCACTGACCTCCAACAGTTACATGGCCATCTCATAACTCTTAATCCACGCCTCAGGGGGTAAGTCATTGTGTAGTTAGGCACCTTACGAGGTCCTTTGAAATCCTTGGGTAAACGCTCATTACGCAGAGCCAACACCAAACAGGGTACACCCATAGCTCTAGAGGTCACGCCTGCCTCTAGTGAAGCTGTTGGATAAACTGGAAGGGGCTGGTGAGCTGCCCGTTGAGCCGCCTATTCAGCCTCCGGAGGCACTCTGTCCTGACCGACCAAGTCATGAGCTCCATCGTGCGCTGGGTCATTCCCATGTGGCTGGTTACGATGCTGTTCATTGCTTGAAACAGCCGGCGAGTCCATGTGTGTGCTATAACTTCGGCTTGGGCAAGGGGTTGAATGAATCATGTCCCGAATGTAAGAATCTTCATCCTGCTGTACCAATGTAGTTTGAAGAAGCTCCCTAGCCCTTTGTGTTTCAACTGCCGCTGGAGAGTCGCCCTCTACTGGGAGAGCCGCCAGTCATGTTTCCATAGCAATCTTGTTATCCAAAGGGTTGGAATAATGACCATGTGGTGTTGGCACAAGCTGAGGCGGAGTATTGTTCAAACGAGATGGCTCCGTCACGCGTGGCTGAACCAGCGTTCCAGCCCCAGGTGCTGCAACCCGGTTTGTCTGCGGCGGGTTACTGGTCCCTGCTCCAGGCGTGCAAAAGAGGTTCCTCGCCTCGTAAACCGGAGGTAGACGAGACTTGTGCCTCCTGACGGTGTCCTGGACTAGGGGGTACTCACCACGTCGTCTCCCGATCAGTTAGATTGGGCCGAGGACCCCCATGGCCGCATACTCATGGGCGAGTTCGGACAACCCCTGTCGCATACATGGAAGACTCCACAAGACTTGGCGCCCAAGACAAGGACTCTCCTAAACCCTAGGCCTCCAGTGTCTTATATAAACTGAGGCCAGGCTAGTCAATGGACAACCTCATATTCATTACTACAATCTGGTGGTAGACACATGTACTTTGTACTACCCCCATATGAATACAATCAAAAGCAGGACGTAGGGTATTATCTCTTCAAGAGATCCCGAACCTGGGTACAATCCTGTGTCCGTGTTACCATCGCTCCAAGACGCCTAGCTTAGGACCCCTACTACGAGATATGCTGGATTTGACACCGACATTGGTGCTTTCATTGAGAGCCTACTAGGTGATCGTCATGGATCGATGGGATGATCAAGTGATATTTTTCAGTTAGATCTGTTCCGCGTACATCAATTCGCTAGTAAATTATCTTCGGTCGGACTGTGTTATTTTATTCACATGTGTATTCTAGATCGGAAGGCAAACATTAAGATCCATAGCGTGTGCCTATCCGAGGACACTTTGTCTAAAGCAATTCCCTGTACACATATATTGGATATATGGCGGCGTAGCGCAGCAACACAACTGGCATGAGAGGCGTATGGACGCTAAAAGGCTCGACCAAAATCAGTGGAGCGGGGCGCAGGGCAGGCCCGCATGGCGTTGTTCCATGATTCAAGGAGAATCCCACGTTGATGGGATGTTAACTCTTCCTCTCGTGAAGATGGCCTCATCTACTAGTACTACTAGTTTAATACTAGTTGGTGCACGGACTACAAAGCATGCATTATTTGATCTGACCTAAATTACTAGTTGATGCACTACCTTTTTTTTGTTCAGGTCGGCCGTTCCGAAGATCGGCCAGCCCGAACGTGGTGTAGAGTCACTCCGGTCAAGGCCCCCTCGTGGAATCCTGGCGTTTATGATCATCTCGCCTGCTACCAGTCTAGAAATCATCCCAAAATCATCAGATTTTGCAATCTGGTCTATGCCGCGGCCACTGTTTTGTGGCGATCCGGTCCCAAGCAGTATATGCCTAGATCGGCCGAAGACAGTCCCACAAAGGCAGCTTTAATCAAGGGATTTCTTTTCTTTTCTTTGTGTTTTCTTTTCAACACACTTCCTTCCCCGCATGACTAACTCAATCAAGTGCTGGTTTTGTAGCACGACATTTTATGTCTAATTGATGAACAATGCAAGCTAGCTTTGCACTGAGCAGCGTTTCATCGGTGCGACTTTGTTCGTAGTCTGTCGGACATTACATCTGCAAACAGACTGCGGCTGTAATCGAACTCGACTGCATCATGCGGTCCTCTCAGTATCGCCATGTCGTCACTTCTTCAAAGCTGACTTATACTACGCCGACCTGCTCCATCACGTCGGCCAGGCCAAGGACACTTCAGCACGGGCAACGGTCATTCAGGGAGTTCCTTCCTTTTCGAATTTGGCGCATATGGTCGCTATCATCCACTAGTGGTTTTCTCTACCGTCCGCATATATGAAAGTACTAACCAAAAGTGCTAGTTTCTGCAGCATGATTTTTAATGTCCAATTAACCAACAGTGCAAACTAGCATTGCACTAGCGTTTCACCAACGCATGCATGTGGATTTTTTTACACAGTCTAACGGACGTCATATATGCAACTGGATCTGCTGTTGTCACTCCTCCGTCTTCATTGACCTTGGTGCCGGGCTATTTTTCTTTTATCTACTTTGCATAAACTTAATTGTGCAAATAATCATTTTTCTATCAACTATTATTATTGTTGTTATTTCTTGCTTGCACTATTTTACGTGTGCAGGTAATCAACTTCGACCGTGTCACACGGTCAACTCTATGGGCCGATGGCTTCGTCTTGCCGGCATCGATCAAGTTGTGGCGTCGCCTCAACACGCGTCTTTGTGCCAGCATCTTCGCGGCAACTCTGTCGGGACGACCTTGGCGTTCAGGCCATATTTATTTAATTATTTACTTTACTTAAATTCATTAAATAAAGTATTTTTTATATTAAAAATATATTATTACCTCTGGCTTGCACTATTTTACCTGTGCAGACAATTGACTTAGATCGGGCCGCACTATCCCCTCGGCGTGGTGTCCTCGTCGCCTAGTTCCATCGACCGAATTGTGTCGTCGCCTTGGAGCGCTGCCCTGTGTTGGCAACCCCGCATTGTCGCTTCATCAAGTCTCATAATAATAATGAGCAACCGAAGAAAGGTATAGGTGGGGGTACTATTTTCTTCGAAGATGCTTCTTACACTTTGTCTATAATATAGCATAAGTTCCCTAAGCGCGCTTTATCTGTTACAGCCTTATGGCCTGATTGCCTGGTTATCGGAAACACCATCGATATTCTCGACAGGGGGAGTACATAACACTTTTCGTTCCTTGACCGAAGAGGGAGAAGCCGACGGTCGGTTAAGACGCGTATAAAGTTCAGGTGGACACAGATATGAAATAAGTACTTCGGTACATACAATCATTATACATGAAATTCTTTTACCCAAGTCACTCGGGGGCTCTTAAATTTATGTGAGATGTTTTATAATAAGTGTTCTTCTTCCTAGTCGTTGTAAAGTCTTTTTTCTATCACTCCTTTTTTCGACGTGAGTGTGTGGTCAATAGCCGGGGGCCTAATTTCCCTCTCACAGCCGCTAAAGTTTGCTAAACGGGCCTAACGAGAAGTACTCCGCCTTCGGGATACGATGTTGAAGCCATAGGCTGACCCGCTTGAAGTCTTGAGATAGGATGTGTCATGTTAAAGCACGACAGAAGCACAATTTTTTTTCTTAGACCAATTTTCTGATTGGCACCGAACAATTGATCTAGTTCGGACATCGAGTTTTTACTGACGTTTTTTTGGTTTTCCAATCCTATGGCACTTTTCAACTATTTGTGTGTTTTCCGCATAAGTCTCGTAGTGCAACGCCGGACACCTTTAGAGATTCGGCAAAAATTCTCGGATATTGCTATATATGCATCAGTTTCGAATTGTGTCTTCGGTCAATAGTTGGGTTGCCCGGCTCCTGTGCTTGCCTCCTATGTTCCGCTTTGTTCGGCTAGGTGTGCAAAGGGAGAACCACTACGATTGTGCTTCCAGCTCGCATGGTTAAGCACCGCAGTGGAGAAAGCTGGAAACTGACTGTCACAATAACCGTAAACTGGTTAGCAGTGTGATGACTGTATTAACTAACGTGCCATTCATAACATTGGCCGAACTGTTTACGGCTTGACCTCGGCTGTTGCCGAACACTAACTGGGGGCTACTTGCTGGCCTCCCAACTTTAAGCTCCTATGACTAAGTGAAAGTTACAAATCCCGCATATCTGATTGCCTCGTTTCCGCTAACACAACCGCCTTCTGGCACCGAGATGTCGGTTAAGGGTTGTTTTGTTATTGCGGAAACACACTGCATAGCATCTACAAGGGGGTAGAAGCTGACGATGGGCCACTTTCAGATTATAAACGGTCGCAACGGAGGTAAAATTTTGGGTTCATTTAGACCACAGAGTTTGGAAGCTTTCCCCGAACTAAATCCTCAGTATTTTCCTCCCACATTGATCGGAGCTGAGGTTTCATGATCATGCTTAGCATGACAACCCAAAGAAAGAAACTAATAGCAGGATTATTTTCTTTGGAAGATGTTTCTTACATTATAAAGTAATATAACATATCTCTCCGCGTACCTTTGTTTATAAAACCGTATGGCCGGATCGCCTTGTTTGTCGTAAATCTTTGCCCTTGTCAAAGCTTTATAAAGTGGTACAAACACTCCCGGGCTACTGGCCGAGGAGGTTGAAGCCGATGGTCGGTCAACAAAGTTTTTGTACAATGCGGATTCGAGTATTAATGATGTAGAGTACTTGGGTACGTAGAATCATTACGCCATTGGAGCCAAGGACCTCCCACGCCATTGGAGCCAAGGACCAGATGGGAAACCCTTCTCCCATCTAGGGAGAAGGTCAAGGAAGAAGAAGAAGAAGGGGGGCTCTCTCTCCCCCTTGCTTCCGGTGGCTCCGGAACGCCACCGGGGGCCATCATCATCACCGCGATCTTCACCAACACCTCCGCCATCTTCACCAACACCTCCATCACCTTCCCCCATCTATATTCAACGGTCCACTCTCCCGCAACCCGCTGTACCCTCTACTTGAACATGGTGCTTTATGCTTCATATTATTATCCAATGATGTGTTGCCATCCTATGATGTCTGAGTAGATTTGCGTTGTCCTATCGGTGATTGATGAATTGCTATGATTGGTTTGAGTTGCATGTTTTATTATTGGTGTTGTCCTATGGTGCTCTCCGTGTTGCGCAAGCGTGAGGGATCCCCGTTGTAGGGTTTGCAATATGTTCATGATTTGCTTATGGTGGGTGGCGTGAGTGACAGAAGCACATACCCGAGTAAGCAGGTTGTTTGCGTATGGGATAAAGGGGACTTGATACTTTAATGCTATGGTTGGGTTTTACCCTAATGTTCTTTAGTAGTTGCGGATGCTTGCTGGAGTTCCAATCATAAGTGCATATGATCCAAGAACAGAAAGCATGTTAGCTTATGCCTCTCCCTCAAATAAAATTGCAATAGTGATTACCGGTCTAGTAACGTAGTCAATTGCTTAGGGACAATTCCACAACTCCTACCAGCACTTTTCGACACTCACTATATTTACTTTATTGCTTCTTTATATAAACAGCCCCTAGCTTTATTTACGTGCTCTTTATTATCTTGCAAATCTATCCTATCACACCTACAAAGTACTTCTAGTTTGATACTTGTTCTAGGTAAAGCGAATACCAAGCGTGCGTAGAGTCGTATCAGTGGCAAATAGGACTTGAGAGAATATTTGTTCTACCTTTAGATCCTCGTTGGGTTCGACACTCTTACTTATCGAAAGAGGCTACAATTATCCCCTACACTTGTGGGTTATCAAGACCTTTTTCTGGCGCCGTTGCCGGGGAGTCATAGCGTGGGGTGAATATTCTCGTGTGTGCTTGTTTGCTTTATCACTAAGTAATTTTTATTTTTTGTTCTTAGTTGTTTTCTATCTTTAGTTATGGATATGGAGCACGAAATACCCAAAAAATTAGGTGTACTTGCTACTCATGGAGATGGGGAACTTCCTAAAACCCTCGATGCTTGTTATGTGAAAGAAATTATGTACTACTTTGATAATCCTGAGAAAACACCATTCAATTTTCTTATGGGAGACACGTTGGATCAACGTGAATACTTTAGGGATTATCGCTTAACACAAAAAGGGAAACTATTATGGGATCAAATTCATATGTTGCATTGGTATGCCCGTCAACTATGCTTGAGATATGATTATACTTGTTGCTCTAGGATGATGTCTCCACACCTTCCCTTTTCATGCAAATTCAATGATAATAAAACCTTGGCTTCTTATGCTAATGGTGTCTATGATTACTATGATGTGGAACAAATAGAAGAATTTGTTGCCTTTATGGGTGCTTATGAGATTGAATCTATGCTTAAAGAGTTTGATGATTTTGATGATTCAGTTTATAGACCTGAAAATTTTGCTACACTTAGATATTGTTATGAAAATTATGGATACAATTCCGAAATTGATGCATTTATTGAGAAAGTCTCCGCTGTCCAAGAAGAGACTAATATTTTGCAGGAAGCTATGGAAGAAGGAATTGATGAAACTGTGAGCTCATTGGATGAAAAAGATGATGAGGAGAGCGAAGAACAAAAGGAGGAAGAGCGGATTAGCTACCCGTGCCCACCTTCTAATGAGAGTAACTCTTCAACTCATACATTGTTTAATTCCCCTTCGTGCTTACCGAAGGATGATTGCTATGATGATTGTTATGATCGCGTTGATTCTCTTGAAATTTGCCTTTTTGATGATGCTTGCTATGCTTGTGGCCAAGATGCCAATATGAATTATGCTTATGGAGATGAACTAGCTATAGTTCCTTATGTTAAACATGAAATTGTTGCTATTGCACCCACGCATGATAGTCCCATTATCTTTTTGAATTCTCCAAACTACACTATATTGGAGAAGTTTGTGCTTATTAAGGATTATATTGATGGGTTGCCTTTTACTATTGCACATGATAATTTTGATCAATATAATATGCATGTGCTTGCTGCTCCTACTTACAGTTATTATGAGATAGGAACTATATCTCCATCTCTCTATGTTTCTAATATGATAAAATTGCAAGAAACTGCTTATACTATGCATTGGCCTTTACTTGGTGTGCATGAATTGTTCTTTTATGACATGCCGATGCATAGGAAGAGAGTTAGACTTCGTTGTTGCATGATATATGTTACTTTGTGCTCACTACTAAATTACAAATCAATGTTAATTAAAATTGGCTTTGATATACCTTGGGATCCGGGTGGATCCATTACTTGAGCACTATATGCCTAGCTTAATGGCTTTAAAGAAAGCGTTGCCAGGGAGACAACCCGGAAGTTTTAGAGAGTAATTTATTTCTGTTGAGTGCTTTCATATAGTCTAAAACAAAAAATAAAGAGCGGAACCCAAAACTTTTCAGAAAGGAAAGTGAAAGTGAGAGAGACAAGCATTGTTGAAGTGGGAGAGCTCCTTGAACTTTGTTCATGCTCACGGAAACTTTGTGAATCTTAATTACAAAAACTTTTCATCAAAAATAATTATCCCCTTGTACAATTCCATTGTATTATAAAAATAATGTGCCAAGGTTTGCCTTTAGGATGTTTACAATGCTTGTTGGTTTGAACGGTGCAGGACAGAAACTTTGGCTGTAGTGCGCGATTTTACATTTTTTGCTGGAACGTCAAATGGTTCTGATTCTTTCTGCACTGTCCTGCTGTACAAATTTTTTATTTTTCCTAATTTCGGTAGAATTGTTAGGGTAACAGAAGTATGGTGAATGTTCAGATTGCTACAGACTGTTCTGTTTTTGACAGATTCTGTTTTTGATGCATAGTTTACTTGTTTTGATGAAACTATCAATTCCTATCAGTGGATTAAGCCATGAAAAAGTTATATTAAAGTAGACACAATGAAAAACCAAAATATGAATTGGTTTTCTACAGTACTTAGAGTAGTGATTTGCTTTATTATACTAACGGATCTTACCAAGTTTTTTGTTGAAGTTTTGTGTGGATGAAGTGTTTGATCGAGGACGTCTCGATATGAGGAAAACGGAGAGAGGCAAGAACACAAGCTTGGGGATGACCAATGCACACCAAGTAAAATATTCAAGGAGACTCAAGCGTCTATGCTTGGATATGCCCCGGAAGGCATCCCCTCTTTCTTTAACAAGTATCGATATGTTTCGTATTCATTTCGTTCATGCGATATGTGCAAGTCTTGGAGCGTCTTTTGCATTTAGTTTTCATTTTTCTTTTATGAACCATGCTGGTATGAGATAGTCCTTGGTTGATTTATAGAATACTCATTGCACCTCACTTAAATCTTTTGAGTATGGCTTTATAGAATGCTTCATATGCTTCACTTATATCATTTGAAGTTTGGATTGCCTGTTTCTCTTCACATAGAAAACCGCCATTTTTAGAATGCTCTTTTGCTTTACTTATATTTGTTAGAGCGTGGTCATATCTTTTGTAGAAAGAATTAAACTCTCTTGATTCACATATATCTATTTAGAGAGATGACAGGAATTGGTCATTCACAAGGTTAGTCATAAAATCCTACATAAAACTTGTAGATCGCTGAGTATGATATGTTTGATTCCTTGAAATAGTTTTTCGATATAAAGATGGTGATACTAGAGTCATGCTAGTGGGTGGTTGTGGATTGTAGAGACACTTGTGTTGAGGTTTGCAAGTCCCGTAGCATGCACGTATGGTAACCATTGTGTGACAAATTTGAAGCATGGGGTGCTTCTTTGATTGTCTTCCTTATGAGTGGTGGTTAGGGACGAGCGATGGTCTTTTCCTACCAATCTATCCCCCTAGGGGCATGCGTAGTAGTACTTTTCTTCGAGGGCTAATAAACTTTTGCAATAAGTATATGAGTTCTTTATGACTAATGTGAGTCCATGGATTATAGGCACTTGTACCTTTACATCATTGCTAGCTTCTTCGGTACCGTGCATTGCCCTTTCTCACCTTGAGAGTTGGTGCAAACTTCGCCGGTGCATCCAAACCCCATGATATGATACGCTCTATCACACATAAGCTTCCCTATATCTTTCTCAAAACAGCCACCATACCTACCTATTATGGCATTTCCATAGCCATTTCGAGATATATTGCCATGCAACTTCCATCGTCATCATATACATGACTTGGGCATTCATTGCCATATTGCCTTGCATGATCGTAAGATAGCTAGCATGATGTTTTCATGGCTCGTCCGTTTTTTGATGTCATTGCTACGCTAGATCATTGCAAATCCCGGTACACCGCCGGAGGCATTCATATAGAGTCATATCTTTGTTCTAGTATCAAGTTGTAATATTGAGTTGTAAGTAAATAAAGTGTGATGATCATCATTACAGAGCATTGCCCCATAAAAAAAGAGGCCAAAGAAGCCTAAATAAACAAAAGGGGGCCAAAGAAGCCCATTCAAAAAGAAAAAAAAGGGGGCAATGTTACTATCCTTTTACCACACTTGTGCTTCAGAGTAGCACCATGTTCTTCATATAGAGAGTCTCTTGAGTTATCACTTTCATATACTAGTGGGAATTTTCATTATAGAACTTGGCTTGTATATTCCAACGATGGGCTTCCTCAAATGCCCTAGGTCTTCATGAGCAAGCAAGTTGGATGCACACCCACTTAGTTTCTTTTGTTGAGCTTTCATACACTTATAGCTCTAGTGCATCCGTTGGCAATCCCTACTCCTCACATTGACATCAATTGATGGGCATATCCATAGCCCGTTGATTAGCCATGTCGATGTGAGACTTTCCCCCTTTTTGTCTTCTCCATATAAACCTACACCATCATATTCTATTCCACCTATAGTGCTATATCTAGGGCTTGCGCTCATGTATTGCGTGAGGGTTGAAAAAGCTGAAACGCGTTAAAAGGTATGAACCAATTGCTCAGCTTTCCATCGGGGTTGTGCATGATGGGAGCATTTTGTGTGACGAAAATGAAGCATGGCCAAACTATATGATTTTGTAGGGATAAGCTTGCTTTGGCCATGTTGTTTTGAAAGGACATGATTGCTTTATTAGTACGCTCGAAGTACTATCGTTTTTATGTCAAATGATAGACTATTGCTTTGAATCACTCGTGTCTTAATATTCATGCCATGATTAGACATATGATCAAGATGATGGCATTCCAGATCAAAAATTATCTTTTTTATCATTTACCTACTCGAGGACGAGTAGGAATTAAGCTTGGGGATGCTGATACGTCTTCGTCGTTTCTATAATTTTTTATTGTTCCATGCCAATATTCTACAAATTTCATATCCTTTTGGCAAATTTTTATATTATTTTTGGGACTAACATATTGATCCAGTGCCCAGTGCCAGTTCCTGTTTTATTGCATGTTTTATGTTTTGCCGAAACCCAATACCAAACGGAGGCCAAACGGGGTAAAAACGGACGGAGCTTATCTTTGGAATATTTATGATTTTTGGGAAGTAAAATCAACGCGAGACGTTGCTCGAGGTGGCCATGAGGCAGGGGGCGCGCCTGCCCATACTGGGTGTGCCCCTGACCCTCGTGGGCCCCTCGTAAGGCGGTTGACGCTCTTCTTTGGCCGCAAGAAAGCTATTTTTTGGAAAAATATCTGGGCGAAGGTTTCAATCCAATCGGAGTTATGGATCTCCAGATATAAAAGAAACGGTGCCAGAGCAGAATCCAGAAGCGCAGAAACAGAGAGAGACAGAGAGATAGATCCAATCTCGGAGGGGCTCTCGCCCCTCCCATGCCATGGGAGCCAAGGACCAGAGGGGAAACCCTTAGGGAGAAGGTCAAGGAAGAAGAAGAAGAAGAAGAAGGGGTCTCTCTCTCCCCCTTGCTTCCGGTGGCGCCGGAACGCCGCCGGTGGCCATCATCATCACTGCGATCTTCACCAACACCTCCGCCATCTTCACCAACATCTCCATCAACTTCCCCCATCTATATTCAGCGGTCCACTCTCCCACAACCCGATGTACCCTCTACTTGAACATGGTGCTTTATGCTTCATATTATTATCCAATGATGTGTTGCCATCCTATGATGTCTGAGTAGATTTTCGTTGTCCTATCGGTGATTGAAGAATTGCTATGATTGGTTTGAGTTGCATGTTTTATTATCGGTGTTTTCCTATGGTGCTCTCCGTGTCACGCAAGCATGAGGGATCCCCGCTGTAGGGTTTGCAGTATGTTCATGATTTGCTTATGGTGGGTGGCGTGAGTGATAGAAGCACATACCCGAGTAAGCAGGTTGTTTGCGTATGGGATAAAGGGGACTTGATACTTTAATGCTATGGTTGGGTTTTACCTTAATGATCTTTAGTAGTTGCAGATGCTTGCTGGAGTTCCAATCATAAGTGCATATGATCCAAGAAGAGAAAGTATGTTAGCTTATGCCTCTCCCTCAAATAAAATTGCAATAGTGATTACCGGTCTAGTAACGTAGTCAATTGCTTAGGGACAATTCCACAACTCCTACCACCACTTTTCCACACTCGCTATATTTACTTTATTGCTTCTTTATCTAAACAACCCCTAGCTTTTATTTACGTGCTCTTTATTATCTTGCAAACCTATCCTATCACACCTACAAAGTACTTCTAGTTTCATACGTGTTCTAGGTAAAGCGAACACTAAGCGTGTGTAGAGTCGTATCAGTGGCAGATAGGACTTGAGAGAATATTTGTTCTACCTTTAGCTCCTAGTTGGGTCGACACTCCTTCTTATCGAAAGAGGCTACAATTATCTCCTACACTTGTGGGTTATCAGCCAGTGGGCGCACAGGGCCTCCTGCCCCGGTCGTCGTCGCCGCTGCTGACCCGAAGATCATTGCTGCTGCAGTTGAAGAGTTCTGACCAGGCTGTGTACCGGGAATGAAGATCCCGACCCTGTTCGGCGGCTCATAGGGGTCTGAAATATTGTCGCCATCGGAATAACACCCAAGCCTGCCATCTTGCAGTTGATACAATGAAGTAGTCTCGCCTGTGGATGACTCACCATCAGAATAGATGGCCGTCTCACGGCCAGACATAGATCCTTCATCAAATTCCGCTCCACGGATGAATCTCACAAAGGCACGTTTCACAGCGGGCTGAGCTCGGGCGGGTCTTGCACGCTGAGCCGTCTCGATGATGTCGGTGCAGATGTCCGGCTCAGGGCACGGCTCACAGATCCTGCTGATGAAGACGTGGATTCCGCCGAAGGGGACCCGATACCCGTACTCAATTAAGCCAGCCTTGGGGCCCTAGCCTGCATCATCGATTTAGAGCTTGCCGTGATGACTCTTAGTCATCTGGCCCATAGCATATCCCTTGATCCCTTCGAAGCTGCCCTTTAAGAACTCGAACCCACCATGTGCTGGCCCCACAGTGGGCGCCAACTGTCGTGGAATAGTCACGGCAGATGTCCTAGTGTGAGGACTTAGACATGGACCATCACAACTAGGTTAGCTTAAATGGGTTAAACGGGACAAAGGACACAGGAGTTTATACTGGTTCGGCCCCTTGTGGTCAAGGTAAAGGCTTAGTCCAGTTTGAGGTGGTATTGCTTATGTCTCAATTACCAGGGAGGGAATCCGCTTGACGTAGCTTTCGATCTGTTGTTTCTTGCCTTGAAACGCCGCCGGGTTGTCCCTTTATATACACAGGTTGACGCCCAGTGGCTCACGGAGTCCTGGCCAACTCATAGACAAGGTGTCCGGCTTGGTGACAATCTATACATGCCTTACAATACAAGTCTTACACATATGGCACTTTACTTTTGTGGGCCTTAAGTCGCCCTTGGTCCTTGATACGTCTCCAACGTATCTATAATTTTTTATTGTTCCATGCTATTATATTACCCCTTTTGGATGTTTATGGGCTATATTTTACACATTTATATCATTTTTGGGACTAACCTACTAACCGGAGGCCCAACCCATATTGTTGTTTTTTTGCCTATTTCAGTATTTCGAAGAAAAGGAATATCAAATAGAGTCCAAACGGAATGAAACCTTCGGGAGCGTGATTTTTGGAACGAACGTGATCCAGAGAGCTTGGAGTGCATGTCAAGAAGCTTCCGAGGGCCCCACGAGATAGCCCCCCCCCCCCGTAGGGCGCGCCCCCTGTCTCGTGGGCCCCTCGGGCGGCCACCGACGTACTTCTTCCTCCTATATATACCTACGTACTCCGAAAACATCCAAGGGCAGCATGAAACACAATTTCCACCGCCGTAACCTTCTGTATCCGCGAGATCCCATCTTGGAGCCTTCGCCGGCACTCTGCCGAAGGGGGAATCGACCACGGAGGGCCTCTACATCAACATCCTTGCCCCTTCAATGAGTTGTGAGTAGTTTACCACAGACCTTCGGGTCCATAGTTATTACCTAGATGGCTTCTTCTCTCTTTTTGGATCTCAATACAATGTTCTCCCCCTCTCTTGTGGAGATCTATTCGATGTAAAATCTTTTTGCGGTGTGTTTGTCGAGATCTGAGGAATTGTGGGTTTATGATCAAGTTTATCTATGAATAATATTTGAATCTTCTCTGAATTCTTTTATGTATGATTGAGTTATCTTTGCAAGTCTCTTCAAATTATCAGTTTGGTTTGGCCTACTAGATTGATCTTTCTTTCCATGGAAGAAGTGCTTAGCTTTGGGTTCAATCTTGCGGTGTCATTACCCAGTGACAGAAAGGGTTGCAAGGCACGTATTGTATTGTTGCCATCGAGGATAACAAGATGGGGTTTATATCATATTGCATGAGTTTATCCCTCTACATCATGTCACCTTGCTTAATGCGTTACTCTGTTCTTATGAACTTAATACTCTAGACGCAGGCAGGAGTCGGTCGATGTGTGGAGTAATAGTAGTAGATGCGGGCAGGAGTCGGTCTACTTGTTATGGACGTGATGCCTATATACATGATCATGCCTAGATAATCTCATAACTATGCGCTTTTCTATCAATTGCTCGACAGTAATTTGTTCACCCACTGTAATACTTATGCTATCTTGAGAGAAGACACTAGTGAAACCTATGGCCCCCGGGTCTATCTCCTATCATATTTGCTTTCAATCTACTTTTATTTGCATCTTTACTTTTTGCATCTATATCATAAAATACCAAAAATATATTTATCTTACCTTACTATCTTTATTAGATCTCACTTTCGCAAGTGGTCGTGAAGGGATTGACAACCCCTTTATTGCGTTGGTTGCGAGTTCTCAGTTTGTTTGTGTAGGTGCGTGGGACTTTTGAGGAGCCTCCTACTGGATTGATACCTTGGTTCTCAAAACTGAGGGAAATACTTACGCTACACTTTGCTCCATCACCCTCTCCTCTTCGAGGAAAACCAACGCAAGCTCAAGATGTAGAAAGAAGGAGATCTGGCGCCGTTGCCGGGGAGGTCTTCACTCAAGTCAAGACATTCCTGAAGGAAATATGCCCTAGAGGCAATAATAAAGTTGTTATTTATTTCCTCATATCATGATAAATGTTTATTATTCATGCTAGAATTGTATTAACCAGAAACATAATACATGTGTGAATACATAGACAAACTTAACGTCACTAGTATGCCTCTACTTGACTAGCTCATTAATCAAAGATGGTTGTGTTTCCTAACCATAGACATGTGTTGTCATTTGATTAACAGGATCACATCATTAGAAAAATAATGTGATTGACTTGACCCATTCCGTTAGCTTAGCATTTGATCATTTAGTATGTTGATATTGCTTTCTTCATGACTTATACAAAGTTCCTACAACTATGAGATTATGAAACTCCCATTTACTGGAGGAACACTTTGTGTGCTACCAAACGTCACAACGTAACTGGGTGATTATAAAGGAGCTCTACAGGTGTCTCCAATGGTACATGTTGAGTTGGCATATTTTGGGATTAGGTTTTGTCACTCCGATTGTCGGAGAAGTATCTCTGGGCCCTCTCGGTAATGCACATCACTATAAGCCTTGCAAGCAATGTGGCCAATGAGTTGATTACGGGATGATGCATTACATAACGAGTAAAGAGACTTGCCGGTAACGAGATTGAACTAGGTATTGGATACCGACGATCGAATCTCGGGCAAGTAACATACCGATGACAAAGGGAACAACGTATGTTGTTATGCAGTTTGACCGATAAAGATCTTCGTAGAATATGTAGGAGCCAATATGAACATCCAGGGTCCGCACGCTTAATGTTACGATGACAGTTTTATTATGAGTTTATAAGTTTTGATGTACCGAAGGTTGTTCGGAGTCCCGGATGTGATCAAGGACATGACGAGGAGTCTCGAAATGGTCGAGACATAAAGATTGATATATTGGAAGCCTATATTTGGATATCGGAATCATTCCGGGTGAAATTGGGATTTTACCGGAGTACCGGGGGGTTACCGGAACCCCCCCGGGGGTTATTGGGCCTACATGGGCCCTAAGGGAGAAGAGGAGGGCCGGCCAGGGCAGGCCGTGCACCCCCTCCCCCCTAGTCCGAATAGGACAAGGAAGGGGGGGCGCCCCCCTTTCCTCTTTCCCCCTTCCCCCTTCCTTCTCCAACAAGGCAAGAGGGGGGAGTCCTACTCCCGGTGGGAGTAGGACTCCTCCAGGCACACCCCTAGGGCCGGACGCACCTCCCCCCTCCCTCCTTTACATACGGGGGCAGGGGGCACCCCATGACAAACAAGTTGATCTTCGTGATCGTTGCTTAGCCGTGTGCGGTGCCCCCCTCCACCATATTCCACCTTGGTCATATCGTTGCGGTGCTTAGGCGAAGCCCTGCGTCGGTAGAACATCATCATCGTCACCACACCGTCGTGCTGACGGAACTCATCCCCGATACCCTGCTGGATCGGAGTCCGGGGATTGTCATCAAACTGAAAGTGTGCTAAACTCGGAGGTGTCGTATGTTCGGTACTTGGATCGGTCGGATCGTGAAGATGTACGACTACATCAACCGCGTTGTTCTAACGCTTCCGCTTTCAGTCTACATGGGTACATGGACAACAATCTCCCCTCTTGTTGCTATGCATCACCATGATCCTTGCGTGTGCGTAGGATTTTTTTTGAAATTACTATGTTCCCCAACAATACCAAGTACCCATCACAAACCCATCTCCCTCGCATATACATTATTTGCCATTCGCCTCTCGTTTTCCTCTCCCCCACTTCACCCTTGCCGTTTTGTTCGCCCTCTCTTTCCCAATCACATCCTCTCTTTTTCGCTTGCCGTTTTTCTGTTTGCTTGTGTGTTGGATTACTTGTTACCATGGCGAAAGATAATACCAAATTGTGTGACTTCTCAAATACCAATAATAATGATTTCCTTAGTACTCCGATTGCTCCTCTTAATGATGTTGAGTCTTGTGAAATCAATACCGCTTTGCTGAATCTTGTTATGAAAGATCAATTTGCCGGCCTTCCTAGTGAAGATGCCGTTACTCATCTACACAATTTTGTTGATTTGTGTGATGTGCAAAAGAAGAAAGATATGGATAACTATTTTGTCAAATTGACGTTATTTCCATTTTCACTTGGAGATCGTGCTAAAGTTTGGTTTTCGTCTTTGCCTAAAAGTAGTATTGATTCTTGGAACAAGTGCAAAGATGCTTTTATCTCTAAGTATTTTCCTCCCGCTAAGATCATCACTCTTAGGAACGATATTATGAATTTTAAACAACTTGATCATGAGCATGTTGCCCAATCTTGGGAAAGAATGAAATTGATGCTTCGCAATTGCCCTACTCATGGTTTGAATTTATGGATGATCATACAAAAAATTTATGCCGGTTTGAACTTTTCTTCTAGAAATCTCTTAGATTCGGCTGCGGGAGGCACGTTTATGGAAATTACGTTAGGAGATGCTACAAAATTACTTGATAATATTATGGCTAATTATTCTCAATGGCACACCGAAAGATCTTCTAGTAAAAAAGTGCATGCTATAGAAGAAATCAATGTTTTGAGTGGAAAGATGGATGAACTTATGAAGATGTTTGCTACTAAAAATACTTCTCTTGATCCCAATGATATGCCTTTGTCTTCCTTGATTGAGAATAATAATGAATCTATGGATGTGAATTTTGTTGGCAGGAACAGTTTTGGAAACAATGCTTATAGAGGAAATTTTAATGCTAGACCGTTCCCTAGTAATCCCTCTAATAATTATGGAAATTCCTACAATAATTCCTATGGTAATTTTAATAAGATGCCCTCTGATTTTGAGAATAGTGTGAAAGAATTTATGATTTATCAAAAGAATTTTAATGCTTTGCTTGAAGAAAAATTGCTCAAAGTTGATGATTTGGCTAGGAACGTTGATAGACTTTCGCTGGATATTAATTCTCTTAAACTTGGATCTTCTTCTCCTAAGCATCATATCAATGAGTCTCTCAAAGTAATGACAATTTCCATTGATGAGTGCAAGGAAAGAACCGCTAGATTGCGTGCTAAAAAAGCAAGCTTTATAAAAGCGTGTTCTTCTAGTCTTCATGAAAATAATGATGAGGATCTTAAAGTTATTGATGCGTCTCCGATTAGATCTATGTTTTGCAATATGATTTTTGATGATTATGGGAGTGATGATGAATCAACTTTGCCTAGAAGGCGTCCCAAAAATTCGGAGTCTTTAGATCTTGATGCTAAATTTGGTAAAAGAGAGATTGGAGAATCCTCAACCTCTAATAATATTGAACCTACTATCTCGGATTTCAAGGAATTTAATTATGATAATTGCTCTTTAAAAGGTTGTATTTCCTTGTTGCAATTTGTTGTTAATTCTCCTCATGCTTATAGTCAAAACAAAGCTTTTACCAAACATATTGTTGATGCCTTGATGCAATCTTATGATGAAAAACTTAATTTGGAAGTTTCTATACCTAGAAAACTTAATGATGAGTGGGAACCTACTATAAAGATTAGAATTAAAGATTATGAGTGTTTTGCTTTGTGTGATTTGGGTGCTAGTGTTTCCACGGTTCCGAAACCTTTATGTGATATTCTAGGTTTCCATGATCTTGATAATTGCTCTTTAAATTTGCACCTTGCGGATTCCACCATTAAAAAGCCTATGGGAAGGATCAATGATGTTCTTATTGTTGCAAATAGAAATTTGGTGCCCGTGGATTTTATCGTTCTTGATATAGATTGCAATCTTTCTTGCCCTATTATTCTTGGTAGACCTTTCCTTAGAACGATTGGTGCGATTATTGATATGAAGGAAGGGAACATTAGATTCCAATTTCCCTTAAAGAAAGGAATCGAGCACTTTACAAGAACGAAAGTCAAATTACCTTATGAATCTATCATGCATGCTACTTATGAATTTAGTGCCAAAGATGGCACCCGTTAGATCTATCTTTGCTTTTATGCCTAGCTAGGGGTGTTAAACGATAGCGTTAGTTGGGAGGCAACCCAATTTTCTTTATGTTTTTTTGTTTTTACTCCTGTTTAGTAATAAGTCTTGCATCTACCTTCTGTTTAGATGTGTTTTTATATTTTTATTTAGTGTTTGTGCCAAGTAGAACCTATAGGATAACCTACGATGATAGTTGATTAGATTCTGCTGAAAAACAGAAACTTTGCGCGCCTGAATATAATTTTGTTAAATCACAGGAACGTCATTTTGCGTTAATTATTTTTGCTGATGTTCAATAAAAAATTTTCCAGGACTTCCTATTTTGGTAGGATTTTTAGAGTTCCATAAGTTTGCGTTAGTTACAGATTGCTACAGACTGTTCTGTTTTTGACAGATTCTGTTTTTCGTGTGTTGTTTGCTTATTTCAATGCATCTATGGCTAGTAATTCAGTCTATGAACCATAAAGAAGTTGGAATACTGTAGGTTTAACACAAAATTAAATAGAGAATGAGTTCATGGCAGTACCTTATGTGGTGGTTTTGTTTTCTTTCACTAACGGAGCTTCTAAGATTTCCTGTTGAGTTTTGTGTTGTGAAGTTTTCAAGTTTTGGGTAAAGCTTTTATGGACTATGGAATAAGGAGTGGCAAGAGCCTAAGCTTGGGGATGCCCACGGCACCCCAAGATATTCAAGGATAGCCAAAAGCCTAAGCTTGGGGATGCCCCGGGAAGGCATCCCCTCTTTCGTCTTCGTTCATTGGTAACTTTACTTGGAGCTATATTTTTATTCTCCACATGATATGTGTTTTGCTTGGAGCGTCGTGTATTATATTAGTCTTTGCTTTTTAGTTTACCACAATCATCCTTGATGTACACACCTTTTGGGAGAAGCCAATTTGATTAGAATTTTCTAGAATACTCTATGTGCATTACTTATATCTTTTGAGCTTGATAGTTTTTGCTCTAGTGCTTTGCTTCACTTATATCTTTTAGAGCACGGTGGTGTCTTAATTTTCAAGAAATTGCTAGTCTCTCATGCTTCACTTATATTATTTTGAGAGTATTTTAGAACAACATGGTTTTTGCTATGATCTTAAAGTTGGTCCTAGAATGATGAGCATCCGAGTTGGATATAATAAAAACTATCATAGAAAGTGAATTGGATGCTATGATCAACTTGATGCTTGATAATTGTTTTGAGATATGGAGGTAGTGATATTAAAGTCATGCTAGTTGCGTGATTATGAATTTAAAGAATGCTTGTGTTGAAGCTTGTGATTCCCGTAGCATGCACGTATGGTGAACCACTTTGTGATGAAGTTGGAGCACAATTTTATTTATTGATTGTCTTCTTTATGAGTGGCGGTTGGGGACGAGCGATGGTCTTTTCCTACCAATCTACCCCCCTAGGAGCATGCACGTAGTGCTTTGGTTTTTGATGACTTCTAAATTTTTGCAACAAGTATATGAGTTCTTTTGATTAATGTTGAGTCCATGGATTATACGCACTCCTTCACCCTTCCACCATTGCTAGCCTCTCTTGTACTGTGCAACTTTTGCCGGTACCATATACCCACCATTTACCTTCCTCAAAACAGCCACCATACCTACCTATTATGTCATTTCCATAGCCATTCCGAGATATATTGCCATGCAACCTTCCACCGTTCCGTTCATATGACACGCATTACTTTTGTCATATTGCTTTTTGCATGATCATGTAGTTGACATTGTATTTGTGGCAAGGCCATCTTCATAATTTTCATACATATTGCTCTTGATTCATTGCATACCCCGGTACACTGCCAGAGGCATTCATATAGAGTCATATCTTGTTCTAGCTTTGAGTTGTAAATACATAAAAGTGTGATGATCTTCATTATTAGAGCATTGTCCTAGTGAGGAAGGGATGATGAAGACTATGATTCCCCCACAAGTCAGGATGAGACTTCGGACTTTACAAAAAGAAAAAAAAGGGGGGAAATAGAAAGGCCAAAAAGAAAAAAAGAGAAGGCCAAAAGAAAAAAGAAAAAAAAGAAAAGAAAAGCAAAAAAAAAGAAAAAAAAAGAAAAAAAAAGAGAAAAAGAAAGAAAAATAAAATGAGAGAAAAAGAGAGAAGGGACAATGCTACTATCTCTTTTTCCACACTTGTGCTTCAAAATAGCACCATGATCTTCATGTTAGAGAGTCTCATATGTTGTCACTTTCATATACTAGTGGGAATTTTTCATTATAAAACTTGGCTTGTATATTCCAATGATGGGCTTCCTCAAAAGTGCCCTAGGTCTTCGTGAGCAAGCAAGTTGGATGCACCCCACTTAGTTTCTTTTGTTGAGCTTTCATATATTTATAGCTCTAGTGCATCCGTTGCATGGCAATCCCTACTCACTCACATTGATATCTATTAATGGGCATCTCCATAGCCCGTTGATACGCCTAGTTGATGTGAGATTATCTTCTCCTTTTTGTCTTCTCCACAACCACCATTCTATTCCACATATAGTGCTATGTCCATGGCTCATGCTCATGTATTGCGTGAAAGTTGAAAAAGTTTGAGATTATTAAAGTATGAAACAGTTGCTTGGCTTGACATCGGGGTTGTGCATGATTAAATACTTTGTGTGATGAAGATAGAGCATAGCCAGACTATATGATTTTGTAGGGATAACTTTCTTTAGCCATGTTATTTTGAGAAGACCTGATTACTTTGATTAGTATGCTTGAAGTATTACTATTTCTTATGTCAATATGAACTTTTATTTTGTATTCATTTGGATCTGAACATTCATTCTACAATAAAGAAAATTACATTATGAATTATGCTAGGTAGCATTCCACATCAAAAATTTCTTTTTTATCATTTACCTACTCGAGGACGAGTAGGAATTAAGCTTGGGGATGCTTGATACGTCTCCAACGTATCTATAATTTTTGATTGTTCCATGCTATTATATTACCCCTTTTGGATGTTTATGGACTTTATTTTACACAATTATATCATTTTTGGGACTAACCTACTAACCGGAGGCCCAGGCCATATTGCTGTTTTTTGCCTATTTCAGTATTTCGAAGAAAAGGAATATCAAACGGAGTCCAAACGGAATGAAACCTTCGGGAGCTTGATTTTTGGAATGAACGTGATCCGCAGAGCTTGGAGTGCAAGTCAAGAAGCTTCCGAGGGCCCCACGAGATA
>NC_041389.1:332995262-333057174 GCF_002162155.2 Triticum dicoccoides | reverse complement strand
GGGCGGCCACCGACGTACTTCTTCCTCCTATATATACCTACGTACCCCAAAAACATCCAGGGGCAGCACGAAACACAATTTCCACTGCCGTAACCTTCTGTATCCGCGAGATCCCATCTTGGAGCCTTCGCCGACACTCTGCCGGAGGGGGAATCGACCACAGAGGGCCTCTACATCAACATCCTTGCCCCTCCAATGAGTTGTGAGTAGTTTACCACAGACCTACGGGTCCATAGTTATTAGCTACATGGCTTCTTCTCTCTTTTTGGATCTCAATACAATGTTCTCCCCCTCTCTTGTGGAGATCTATTCGATGTAAACACTTTTTGCGGTGTGTTTGTCGAGATCCGATGAATTCTGGGTTTATGATCAAGTTTATCTATGAATAATATTTGAATCTTCTCTGAATTCTTTTATGTACGATTGAGTTATCTTTGCAAGTCTCTTCGAATTATCAGTTTGGTTTGGCCTACTAGATTGATCTTTCTTGCCATGGGAGAAGTGCTTAGCTTTGGGTTCAATCTTGCGGTGTCCTTACCCAGTGACAGAAAGGGTTGCAAGGCACGTATTGTATTGTTGCCATTCAGGATAACAAGATGGGGTTTATATCATATTGCATGAGTTTATCCCTCTACATCATGTCACCTTGCTTAATGCGTTACTCTGTTCCTATGAACTTAATACTCTAGATGCAGGCAGGAGTCGGTCGATGTGTGGAGTAATAGTAGTAGATGCAGGCAGGAGTCGGTCTACTTGTTATGGACGTGATGCCTATATACATGATCATGCCTAGATAATCTCATAACTCTGCGCTTTTCTATCAGTTGCTCGACAGTAATTTGTTCACCCACCGTAATACTTATGCTATCTTGAGAGAAGCCACTAGTGAAACCTATGGCCCCCGGGTCTATCTCCTATCATATTTGCTTTCAATCTACTTTGATTTGCATCTTTACTTTTTGCATCTATATCATAAAATACCAAAAATATATTTATCTGATCTTACTATCTTTATTAGATGTCACTTTCGCAAGTGGCCGTGAAGGGATTGACAACCCCTTTATTGCGTTGGTTGCGAGTTCTCAGTTTATTTGTGTAGGTGCGTGGGACTTTTGAGGAGATTCCTACTGGATTGATACCTTGGTTCTCAAAACTGAGGGAAATACTTATGCTACACTTTGTTGCATCACCCTCTCCTCTTCGAGGAAAACCAACGCAAGCTCAAGACGTAGCAGTCCTTGGGCCCTTGTCTGTGAACCGCCATCTTCAATATCCTCGTGGGCTTCATATCATGAATCGCCATAGGTATAACCCGGCCCCTCCTGGGCGGGTCATACCTAATAGTTATATCCCCAACCGTAACCATAGTGGCAAAATAGTCTTTATCTAGTGATTAGATAGCTAACAGTGCTTAATTAATCATCTCCTATTCAACTATAGTCGAGCAAAGCATGTATGGTAAGCACTGGGTATTGATGACTTAATTGAGAAATTTTTTCTTGTTCATCGTCCAAGACAATCTGTTCTAGAGGAATTGTTGTACTCAAGCCCTGATCAGTCTATGATTTTGGGACAAGACCCATTGGTAGAGCTTGTTGCACTGGCATGTTGGTATTTATGGTGGGAAAGAAGGCAAATTAGTCATAATGTTCAGGTGTAGTCCCCAGAAAAGATCTGCGATAGCAATCAAGGTGTTATCTTCAAATTACAGGCCTGCTGTCGTTCCTAATGCAAGGGTGAGAAAGGAGAGATGGGTTCCTCCAATAGGTGATTGTGTCAAGATAAATGTTGATGCTTCCATTGATCCAGACATTCTGAGGGAAACTATGGGTGCAGTCATTCGTGATAAAAAGGGGAAGTTCATTGCCGTGTGTAATGCACGTTTGGATGTGGTTCAAGATGTTCTGTCGGTGGAAGCTTGGCCCTCAAGCACGGATTGTTCGTAGCTGAATCCATGGGTTGTAATAGAGTTGTTGTGAGTTCTGATAATAGTGAATTGATAGAAATTATGAAGAATGAGAGGCCCCCTACAGGTTTGCTATAGTGATTTACCATGATTGTTTATGTATGGAGTCAGATTTTGTTATGGGTAAGTATGAGCATGCGAATAGGGAAACAAATTCTATAACTCATGAACTAGCCCAGATAGCTAAACTACATACTAGTAGGGTCTGGTTGGATGATCCTCCCCCTCTATTGTACCTCTCATGGTGAACGATGTAACATTATTATCTATTGAATAAAGAGGGTTTTGAGGTAAAAAAGAGAGCTAACAGTGCTATCATACCTAACTCTAGCAGTTAGGACAAAGTGCATTAAATGCACTGTTAGGTGTCACGCTGAGGATGCAGCCTGGGCAAGCATGTCATGCCGCTTAATCATCTTCTGCTTATCTGCTTGACACGCCTCTGGATGGGTGTCATATGACGGCAATCCGCCTTCCAATTGGCTGCCACGTGCTTATTGGAGGCCACTTAATCACTTGGGGGCTCGACACTGATACATCTTCAACGTATCTATATTTTTTGATTGTTCCATGTTGTTATATTATCATTCTTAGATGTTTTACAATCATTTTATAGTCATTTTTTGGTACTAACTTATTGACATAGTGCCCAGTGCTAGTTGTTGTTTTCTGCATGTTTTTACATCACAGGAAATCAACACCAAAAGGAGTCCAAACACAACGAAACTTTTTGTGGATTTTTTGGGCCAAAAGACATCCAATGGGCCAGGAATGCACCTGAGGCGAGCTCTGAGGGGAGCACAACCCACCATGCGCGCCTGGGGGCCCAGGCGCACCCCGATGGGTTATTCCCTCCTCGTTGGCCTCCTGCACCGCCTCTTTGCTCTATAAATAACCCAATATTCTAGAAACCCTAGGGGAGTTGACGAAAATCAATTCCAGCTGCCGCAATGTCCAGAACCACCAGATCCAATCTAGACACCATCACGGAGGGGTTCACCACTTCCATTGGTGCCTCTCCGATGATGCATGAGTAGTTCTTTGTAGATCTATGGGTCCGTAGTTAGTAGCTAGATGGCTTCCTCTATATCTCTTTTGGTTATCAATACAATGGTTTCTTGGAGATCCATATGATGTAAGCCTTTTTGCGGTGTGTTTGTTGGGATCCGATGAACTTTGAGTTTATGACCAGATCTATGTTTTTATCCATGAAATTTATTTGAGTCTTCTTTGATCTCTTATATGCATGATTGATTATAGCCTCATATTTCTTCTCCAATATTTGGGTTTTGTTTGGCCAACTTGATCTATTTATCTTGCAATGGGAAGAGGTGCTTTGGGATGGGTTCGATCTTACTGTGCTTGATCCCAGTGATAGAAAGGGAAACGAACGTATGTATCATTGCTATTAAGGATAACAAGATGGGGTCTATTTTGACATTATAGATCTTGTCTACATCATGTCATCGTTCTTATTGCATTACTCCATTTTTCCATGAACTTAACACACTAGATGCATGTTGGATAGTGGTCAATGTGTGGAGTAATAGTAGTAGATGCAGGCAGGAGTTGGTCTACTAATCTTGGACGTGATGCCTATATAATGATCATTGCCTGGATATCGTCATGATTATTTGAAGTTCTATAAATTTCCCAACAGTAATTGTTCTCCCACTATTTGCTATTTTTCTCGAGAGAAGCCACTAGTGAAACCTACGGCCCCCGGGTCTCTTTCCATCATATTTGCCTTTGCGATCTATTTTCCTTTGATTTTATTTCAGATCTATTAAACCAAAAACACAAAAATACCTTGCTGCAATTTATTTGTTATGCGATCTATTTATCATATCTACCACATTTATCTCATGTTATTTGCCTATATTGAGGCGCCGTACCTGAGGGATTCCTGGATTAGGGGGTATCCGGACAGCCGGACTATATACTTTGGCCGGACTATTGGAGCATGAAGATACAAGACTCAAGACTTGGTCCCGTGTCGGGACGGGACTCTCCTTTGCGTGGAAGACAAGCTTGGCGATCTGGATATTATATTTCCTCCTTTGTAACCGACTCCATGTAAACCATAGCCCTCTCCAGTGTCTATATAAACCGGAGAGTTTAGTCCTTAGAGGCAGAATCATAATCATCATAGGCTAGCTTCTAGGGTTTAGCCTCTACGATCTCGTGGTAGATCAACTCTTGTAATACCCACATCATCAATATCAATCAAGCAGGAAGTAGGGTTTTACCTCCATCGAGAGGGCCCAAACCTGGGTAAACATTGTGTCCCTTGCCTCCTGTTACCATTAGCCTAAGACACACAGATCGGGACCCCCTACCCGAGATCCGCCGGTTTTGACATCGACATTGGTGCTTTCATTGAGAGTTCCTCTGTGTCGTTGCTACAAGGCTCGATGGCTCCTTCAATCATCAACAACAACACGGTCCAGGGTGAGACTTTTCTCCCCGGACAGATCTTCGTGTTCAGCGGCTTCGCACTGCGGGACAATTCGCTTGGCCATCTGGAGCAGATCGACAGCTATGCCCCTGGTCACCAGGTCAGGTTCGGAAACCTGAACTACACGGCCGATATCCGCGGAGACTTGATCTTCAATGGGTTCGGGCATGCGCCAGGAGCGCAGGACAATCACGATGAGCATGGTTAGACCTGCTGTCGGACAATGCTTGGTATATCGCCCCTATAGGAGCCCCGGACCTAAATCCGGAGCGGATTGCATCGCCCGAGGACGGGTGGATGGACACCCACCCCAGAGGCCGCACACTCATTGGTGGTAGAGCCGAACACAGGCCTCACCCCCAAGGAAGCCTGTGACACTAGACCCCCGGACTCGTATCCGGCTGCAGGTTCCAGTTCGCGCACTCCCGAACCCACCGAAGCTGGTGGGGCTCCGATAATGGAGTTCACCGCTGCAGATATCTTTCAGCACTCGCCCTTCGGCGATGTGCTGAACTCGTTAAAGTCTCTCTCTTTGTCAGGAGGCTCTTGGCCGAACTACATCCGGCTCGAGTGGAAAGCAGGAGACGACGGAATTCGTTGCCCACCCACCACCCATTTCATTGCCACGATCGATGATTTATCCGACGTGCTTGACTTCAACTCTGAGGACATCGACGGTATGGATGACGATGCAGGAGAAGAACAGGAACCACCGCCCACGGGGCGGTGGACAGCCACCTCCTCATATGATATATATATGGTGGACACTCCGAAGGAAACCAATGGCGATGAGGCAATGAAGGATAACCCCCAGGGAAGAAAGCTAAGCGTGGGCAACGTCAACGCCGCTCCAAGCCCCGCCACAACAATACCGGCACAGGAGACGAAAACAATCCGGATGATCCCGAAGATGAATGCCATCCTGACCAACCTGCCTTCCAGCAGGCCGGACTGGCCACGGATGGATACTTGGAGAGGGACAACTATATGTCCCCCTCCGAAGACGAGGTGAGCCTCGACGATGATGAATTCGGTGTGCCTGAGGATCCCGTGGAACAAGTTCGCTTTAAACCACGGCTTATGGCCACTGCGAGGAGCCTACAAAAGAAACAACAGCAGCTCAAAGCTGACCAAGATTTGCTCACTGACAGATGGATCAAAGTCCTAGCCACCGAGGAATACGGACTCAACCGCCCCGACAAAGGGCACACACGGCATAATTCACTACCTCAACATAAGAAGGAGATCCCAAGGCATATACCCCGACGCCAACATACCACCACGATCCAGGACAATACGCAGGAAACACGAGGCGACATGCTCAAGCCCCGGCAATCGCCATAAACGTCAAGCCAGGGAACTTGGTGCCAAATTCAACGGCACCCAGTCCGGTCAGCGGAAAAAGAATAGCTCAGGCTCTTCCGGCCCAAGCAACATACTCTATCAACCATGTGAAATTCATGGTACCCCCAGGAGGGAGGCCAAGCACACCAATAGAGAATGTCGGATCCTCAAAACAAAACGGCCGATCACGCACCGGAAACAATGAAGGGAGGTCTCAAACAACGAAAGACCAATCAAACATGGTGAGGTCAAAGGAAGATCCCGCCATAGTACAAAAACATGGCCGATCGTCTCTAATCACATCGACCATCTGGACAAACGTCAGCCATAGCAATTTTATTGCACTCACTATCTACCCAATAGTTTGGGGGCTCCATCTTACACAAGCCCTCATGGGCATAAAACTATCAATAACATCTCCTCAAAAGATGCCAGGCGCAAAGGCCAAGTTTCAATTGGCCCACCATACTAATGGTTGTCTTCGGATCACCAAAACAAATACCATGCCGAAGAATAAGTCTTCGACATTGTCTCCTTATACAGTAATTACCACATACTATCGGGATGAACCACGTTGGCTAGATTCAACGTGGTACAACATCAGGCCAGTCCCACGTGACATAGTCACAGTTATGGGCAAGGTCGAGCCCCACCCTTAGAGTGGAAATCATACCGCCGCTGGAATAGCGAGTTGTGCTTGTTTATCAAATTTTGATTCGGCAGCCAAATACCCGGACACCAATTGAGGAATCCGAACTACTTTATGGCATGATAGCCTGGTTCAGCTAGGATCCAATCAGGCACCCGCGGTTCAACCACAACGGTACATACAGCTGCCTTTAAGCATTTGCCTTTACAGACTAACTTTAGCGAAGAACAGGACTGGCGACGCGGAATCAGCTCGGACGCACAAGGCAGGAACACATAAGGCAGTCCGGATACACCTCAGATCCACACACAGCCTCCTCCAGTATGGCCACGACAGGTTCCACCAAAAACACTCCTTTTCATAAGCATAAACCGCACTCATATGCATAGACATGTCATTTTACTACAATGCGTAGACTTAAATAACACTTACCGGCCGTCGTTTCTCGTTGACGCCTTTTTGTCACAAACGACACCCACGCCTTGTGTTATGCCCGATTATGCCAGGGGCTTCATAGTACGGCAATAAAGTCCGACCACCTTTTCGATCGCTCGGCATCCTAAACTTATAGCACTATATGCATCACTTCCGAATCATGTCTTGGGTCATTAGTTGGGTTTTCCCGGCTCCCATGTTTTGGTACCTTATGTTTCGTTCCATCGGCTAAGGTAGCGCTGGGAGAACTACTGCGATTATGTCCCGGTTCTTTCGGACGAGCACCTTAGTAGAGAAAGCCAAAAACTGACTGTCATGATACAGCAAGAGCTGGTCAGCTGTTCGAGAGGTTGTAAAATCTTTAAAGATTTATTCCGCATAATGCCATTATAGATGCAAGGTGCTACGGATCGGTCTTCCGATCAGGCACCGATAGAGCCCCTAGTTCGGCCTTCCGAACACCAAGGGCTGCACCCACCATACTCGAATTCCTATGGCTAAGTGAGAGCGATAAAGCCCTATGGTCTGATTGCCTGGTTCGTGGTGAGGAACACCTCCTTAAAAGGACCCAACAATGGGATAAAGAGTGTTCAGGTATGTCCCAAACACCCCTGTACTTTTTACGTGGGGGCAGAAGCCGACGACTGGCCAACTCTCAGGATTTATATACACTAAACAGCCGCACAGGAAGAACAAACATTCAAATAAAACAGGCAATAAATAATAAAAGTGCCATTATCCCACATTACAAAGAATGGCACGACTGCCTTCAGGGAAATATAGTGTCTTTGGTACACTTATCCGCCACAAGGCGGGCTCCTTTCAATGCACCCTCATAGTATAACTCGGGCTTGCGATGCTCCTTACCCTCCGGCGGCCCTTCAGTCATCAACTTCTCAGCATTAAGCTTCCCCCAATGCACCTTCACACAGGCAAACGCCATGCGTGCACCCTCTATGCAAACCGATCCCTTAATGACATCAAGCCGAGGGCAAGCGCCAACAATCTGCTTCACGAGTCCGAAGTAACTGCTTGGAATTGGCTCCGCGGGCCACAGCCGGACAACCAAGTCCTTCATGGCTAGTTCGGCCACCTGGTGCAGTTCGACCAACTGCTTCAGCTAATCGATAAAGGGCACCGGATAATTCGGCGCCAAATACTGCGACCAGAAATCCCTCTCCGCAGACTTCTTCTCCTCGGTCCGGTAGAATTGGGCAGCATCTGATATGCTGTGAGGCAGATCGGCAAACGCCCCTGGAGAAACACGAATTCAGCTTATCTCTTAGAGTTCCTCCCATTATCATGTAAAAATGGCCTTGAGTACAAAAGGCCTTACCAGCCGCAACCTTCCGGGCGTCCTGAATGTCCCTCAAAGCACCTCGGGCTTCTTCTCGAGCATCCTCTGCGGCTTGGAGAGCTTGGGCGAGTTCAGATTCTTTCCCTACTAGACTCTGCTCCAAGCCCTCGCTTTTCTTCAGCTCTCGCTCAGCTTCAATGACCCTGGCCTCGTGCTTCTCACGAAGAGCATGTTCGGCGGCAACCTTCTCGTCGGCTTCGGCCACAGCCTTCTTCAGTGCCTCAAATTTGGCACTCGCTCCTAGAGCATACAATACAAATATTTTTCATCAGGCACAATTACCTATTCGTGCCGAATTTAGGACAAAGTTTCGACATACCTTGCTTGTCCTCCAATTGCTTCTTCACACGGCCAAGTTCCTCTTCGGCCCATTCCAGACTCTGCTTTAGTCCGGACACCTCCGCATTATGAGCGGCGGTCGTTTTTCTGCAGACGCCTATTTTCAAACAAAGGGATATACATCATTAACCGAGTCTCCTGCAAAGTGGATGATTTGATCCCCTGTACGGCTTTCTCTCTCTCTTTCGCCGAACAGTGCATCAGGGGCTACTACTCATACTGTGACAATCTCCAAAAGGTTTGTAAAAATATACCTCAAAGGCCTTTATAAGGCCAAAGCAGGACTCATTCAGCCCGCTCTCGACGGACTGAATCTTTTCAATCACTACACCCATGAGGGTCCGATGTTCATCGATGATAGATGCGCTCCTTAGCACTGTCGACAGGCCGCCCGGCAGCTCTGCTTGGACAGAGATTGCTGGCGGAGTAGGCAAGCCTCCCCCCGTCAAAGGTGGCTGCTCGCCCGATCCTGGAGCTTTAAAGGCCTCCAGGACTGTGTCCGGCTGTGGTCCGAACCTGAGATCGCCCCCGCCGTCGACACGCCTGGGAGCCACTGCTCCTGTATGTCCGGCCCCAGAGATATGCCCCCCTGGTCCGGGTCCCACTGAGATGACACCTCGGTGTCGCGCCTATGCTTTGGGAAAGGGGCCTGTGGAGGCGTCTCGCTCGCCAAAGCATCTGAGCTCAGCGAATCCTCCGATGAGGACTATCCAGCGTGGGACCTCGCCGGGCTGCATAAAATGTGGTGACGGTTAAAACTACTACGTCCTAATAACCTCGAGCACGTAGGTGTGTGTAGGTTTCGTTTACTTATGATTTTACCAGGGGCTGGACCCTGGGATCCCACCCCGGGCTGCTATCGGCAGCCGTGATGGACGCCTCTGGAAGGGAGCCTTTCCCCCTCTTTGGTGAATCGGCCTCCAAGGATGAGGAGGCCGTCCTTTTATTCCCTCCCCCTGTGGGGGACTCATCTTGCTCATCCTCCTCTTCGTCTTAGGAGGAGGGATGGTCGCTGGAGTCTTCGGATTTTGCGTCCGAAGCATCACGACGACGGAGGCTGCTCCAGGTCTTCTTGACCTTCTTAGGGGCCTCTTTCTTGGGCGCCTCGTAAGGCACTGGGACGAGCATCTTCGTCAGAAGAGGTCCGGCCGGTTCCTCCGGCAGCGGGGCAGGACAGTGTATCCACTCCACCTTTTTCGTCCATCCCTGGGATTATTGTAAGGTAGGATAAAGGCGCTTCCCTCAGGACATGCCAGCTAAAACATGGATGGACAAAGCACAACAATGACTTACCGGACTTGCAGAATGGGATAGTTGATACCCACGGTCCTCGGCGGAGCTCGGCCATGGTTTTCCGGTCTTGAAGAGCACCTTCTAGATATCCTTGTGGGAGGAGCCATAGATCTCCCGAAGGGTCTAGTGCTCGGTTGGGTCGTATTCCCACAAATTGCAGGCTCGACGCTGGCAAGGGAGAACTAGGCGAACTAACATCACCTGGACTATATTGACGAGTTTGACGTCCTTGTCGACCACACTCTAGACGCGCGTTTGGAGTAGCGACAGCTCATCGGACGAGGACCAGTTCAGGCCCTTCTCGGGCCAGAACGTGAGCAGTAGTGGGGCTCCGAATCTGAACTCAGGAGCAGTGGCCCACTTTTTGCCGCGCGGTTCGGTGATATAGAACCACTGTTGCTGCCACTCCTTGACGGAGTCATTGAAGGGACCCGTCGGCCATGCAACCTTGGGCATCTTGCTCACCATGGAGCCGCCGCACTCGGCGTGCTCGCCACTCACCACCTTGGGCTTCACATTGAAAATCTGCAGCCACAGGCCGAAGTGAGGTGAAATTCGGAGAAAAGCCTCACACACGATGATGAACATCGAGATGTTAAGGAAAGAATTGGGGGATAGATCATGAAAATCAATCCCGTAATAATACATGACGTCGCGAACAAATGGGTGAAGGGGAAACCCGAGCCCACGGACAGAATGAGGAAGAAACATGACCCTCTCATGGGGCTCCAGAGTAGGGACGATCTGTCCCGCCGGCGGAAGACGGTAGCCGACCTTTTTGGCCAGGTACCCGGCCTCTTGGAGCTTCTTGATATCCTTCTCCTGGATGGTAGAGGCCATCCATTTGCCTCCTGCTCCGGATCCATACATCTTCGGAGAACCTCTCTTCAGTGGAGAAGAAGAGTGCCTGGGCACTAGGGTTCGAACAGAGGGGAATGGACTAGCGGAAGGAAAAGGTGTGGGTACAAAGAAGAGACCTTATCTCTTTATAGAGGCGATGAAACCTTTTGCGCCTCCCCACTTGCCTGGTGGAACCCGCTCGTTCCCCACTTGCCGCAATTAGCGGTACGGTTGGGCTACCCACACCCCTATTGATGAGAATCCCGTGATAAGGGGACATGATCTCTGCTTCGGCAAGACGTGCAGAGGAAACTGCCCCGCAATATGCGCTGTCGGTGGTCATAGGAAAATGGTTCGAATAATGATCCGACCGTAGCATCATGTCACGTTGTCAAAAGTTGTCAGCAGGTCACATTTGTGAAATATCATTCTCTCTACGATGGTATATGAAGGTCATCTTGCAGATCCGGACACGGTTTAAGTGTTCGATAGTTACTACGGAGTATTCGAAGATGGAACCCGCCTTGCAATGCCGAAGACAAAAGTGCGCGCCGGACTCATCGTCATTGAAGCCTGGTTTAGGGGCTACTGAGGGAGTCCTGGATTAGGGGGTATCTGGACAGCCGGACTATATACTTTGGCCGGACTATTGGAGCATGAAGATACAAGACTCAAGACTTCGTCCCGTGTCCGGATGGGACTCTCCTTTGCGTGGAAGACAAGCTTGGCGATCCGGATATTATATTTTCTTCTTTGTAACCGACTCCATGTAAACCCTAGCCCTCTCCGGTGTCTATATAAACCGGAGAGTTTAGTCCTTAGAGGCAGAATCATAATCATCATAGGCTAGCTTCTAGGGTTTAGCCTCTACAATCTCGTGGTAGATCAACTCTTGTAATACCCACATCATCAATATCAATCAAGCAGGAAGTAGGGTTTTACCTCCATCGAGAGGGCCCAAACCTGGGTAAACATTATGTCCCTTGCCTCCTGTTACCATTAGCCTAAGACGCACAGATCGGGACACCCTACCCGAGATCCGCCGGTTTTGACACCGACAGTACCCGAAAGGGATTGACACCCCCTTTAACACGTGGTAGCGAGTATTTGTTATTTGTGTCCAGATGCTGTTTACGTGGTGTGAGGAGGTTCTCCTACTGGTTTGATAATCTTGGTCTCATCAATGAGGGAAATACCTATCGTTGCTATACTGCATCATCCCTTCCTCTTTGGGGAAATACCGACGTAGTTCTAGCAGACATCAAAAGGAATTTCTGGCACCGTTGTCGGGGAGGATCTTCAACATCAACCAGGTTCCTAATCAAAAATCTCATCTCCTCACAATTTACATTATTTGCCATTTGCCTCTCGTTTTCCTCTCCCCCACTTCACAAAATTTGCCCTTTTTTGCCCTCTTTTTCATTCGCCTTTTTCTCGTCAGATCTGTTTTTGGGTGCATTCTTGTTTGCATAGTAATGATGCCTCAAACAAAATATTATGATGTTCATTACCCAAATATTTTGCTTGAAATTGAGAAAAGCACTAAGGAATATATGACTACACAATTTGGGCATAATAATTATTTTACTGAAGAACTTAAGGAACATTCTGTTGTGTTAGAGGCTATGACGATACAACTTGATGATATTAGTAGAGAAGTTTGCAATCTCCAATCTAAGTATGCTTTTGCTGAAAGTTTGTTGGGAAAAATATCTGATCCATAAGCTACTTTAGTAAATCAAATGGCTGTTAAACTAATCTCGTTAGAAGATAAAAGTGATGAAAATCTTAAAATAATTGGTGTTTCTTCTATTGATTCTTTGTTTAGTAAAATTAAGATTGATGAAAAAGGGACTCGAGAAGAGTCAACTTTAAATAGAAGGCGTCCCTATGATTCGGAGGGTGAAAATCTTGTTGAAAAAATTGATAAAAGTGGGTTTGAAGAGGTCAAGACTTTAACTAGTGATGTGCCCACTATTTTGTATTACAAAGACTTTAATTATGATAGTTTCCGTTTGGTTGATTGTATTTCTTTGTTGCAATCTCTGATAAATTCACCCCATGCTTATGAACAAAATAAAGCTTTTACTAAACATATTGTTGATGCTATGACGAAAGCTTTTGAAGAAAAGTTGGAATTAGAAGTTTTGATTCCTAGAAAATTGCATGATGAGTGGGAACCTACTATCAAAGTCAAGATTAAAAATTATGAGTGTTTTTCTTTATGTGACTTGGGTGCTAGTGTTTCTACAATTCCTAAATCTTTATGTGATGTGCTTGGTCTTACCGATATTGAGGAATGCTCTTTAAATTTGCACTTGGCGGATTCTACTATTAAAAAGCCTATGGGAAGAATTAATGATGTTCTTATTCTTGCAAATAGGAATTATGTGCACATAGATTTTATTGTTCTTGATATAGATTGCAATCCGTCTTGTCCAATTATACTTGGCAGGCCGTTTTTACGTAGATTGATATGAAAGAAGGCAATATTAAATTTCAATTTCCACTAAGGAAGGGTATGGAACACTTCCTTAGAGAAAGAATTAGGCCACCATATGAATCAAGCATGATGGCATCATATGGATCAAGTAATAAGGATGACAAAACTTAGATCCTACGCATTATGCCTAGCTAGGGGCGTAAAATGATAACGCTTGTTGGGAGGCAACCCAACTTGTATCTTTTTGCTTTTTGGTTTTCTTGCTGTTTTGAATAAAATACCCAATTATACCTCTGGTTAGATGTGTTTTTGTGGTTTAAATTAGTGTTTGTGCCAAGCAAGGCCTTTGGGGTGATTTGGGTGAAAGTTGAATTGATCTTGCTGAAAAACAGAAACTTTTGCGCTCACGAAATTATTTCTCATTTTTTAACAGAAGAGTGATTTTGAGTTGATTCTTCTTTCAGAATATTAATAAAAAAATTATTCACGTCGTCCTAATTTTTTAGAATTTTTCAAGTTTCAGAAGTATTCGAAATAGTCAGATTGCTACTGACTGTTCTGTTTTTGACAGATTCTGTTTTCTTTGTGTTGTGTGCTTGTTTTGATGATTCTATTGTTTTCTCTGATAAGTTTTTGCATAGAAAATTTGGAATAAAGTAGATATAATGCAAAAATAAAATATGAATAGGTTTGCAATAGTACTTATAGTAGTAGTCTGCTTTCTTATACTAACATATCTCACGAAGGTTTTGCTGAGTTTTGTGTGATTGATGTTTTTAAGTTTTGGGTGATCTTACGATGGATGAAGGAATAAGGATTAGCAAAAGGCTAAGCTTGGGGGTGCCCGAGGCACCCCAAGATAATATTCAAGAAGTAGCAGGCAACTAAGCTCTGGGATGCCCCCGAGTGGCATCCCCTCTTTCTTCTAACAACCATCGGTATTTTACTTGAAACTATATTTTTATTCGACACATATTATGAGTTTTGCTTGGAGCGTCTTGTATGATATGAGTCTTTGCTTGTTTTGCTTTGTGTTTTAAGTCTTGAATCTAAAGGAAATATGCCCTAGAGGCAATAATAAAGTTATTATTTATTTCCTTCATTAATGATAAATGTTTATTATTCATGCTAGAATTGTATTAACCGGAAACTTAGTACATGTGTGAATACATAGACAAAACATATAGTCCCTAGTGTACGTCTACTTGACTAGATCATTAATAAAAGATGGTTATGTTTCCTAACAATTGACATGTGTTGTCATTTGATAACGGGATCACATCATTAGGAGAATGATGTGATGGACATGACCCATCCGTTAGCTTAGCATTATGATCGTGTCAGTTTCATTGCTACTGCTTTCTTCATGACTTATACAAGTTCCTCAGACTATGAGATTATACAACTCCCGAATACCGGAGATACACATATGTGCTACAAAACGTCACAACATAAATGGGTGATTATAAAGGTGCTCTACAGGTGTCTCCGAAGGTGTTTGTTGGGTTGGCATAGATCGAGATTAGAATTTGTCACTCCGTGTTTCGGAGAGGTATCTCTGGGCCCTCTCGGTAATACTCATCACTATAAGCCTTGCAAGCATTGTGACTAATGAGTTACTTGTGGGATGAAGTATTACAGAATGAGTAAAGAGACTTGCCAGTAATGATATTGAACTAGTTACTGAGATACCGACGACCAAATCTCGGGCAAGTAACATACCGATGACAAAGGGAACAATGTATGTTGTTATGCGGTTTGACCGATAAAGATCTTATATGTAGGAACCAATATGAGCATCCAGGTTCCACTATTGGTTATTGGCCGGAGACGTGTCTCGGTCATGTCTACATAGTTCTCGAACCCGTTGGGTCCGCACGCTTAACGTTCGATGACGATTGGTATTATGAGTTTATGTGATATGATGTACCGAAGATTGTTCAGAGTCCCGGATGTGATCACAGACATGACGAGGAGTCTCGAAATGGTCGATACATAAAGATTGATATATTGGACGACTATATTCAAACACGGAAAGTGTTCCGGATAAGTTTCGGATAAAACCGGAGTGCCGGAGGGTTACTGAAACCCCCCCAGGTAACTAATGGGCCTCGATGGGCCCTAGTGGAGAGAGAGAGAGAGAGAGAGGCCGGCCAGGGCAGGCCACATGCCGCCTCTCCTTGAGTACGAATAGGACAATGAAGTGGGGGATGGCGCCCCCCTTGCCTTCCTCCTCTCCCTCTCCTTCCTTCCCCCTCTCCCTTTAGGTGGAAACCTACTAGGACTTGGAGTCCTAGTAGGATTCCCCTATTGGGGGCGCGCCCTTGGAGGGTCGGCCGGCCTCCCCCTTGCTCCATTATATACGGGGGCAGGGGGCACCCTAGAACACACCAGTTAACAATTGTTTTAGCAATGTGCGGTGCTCCCTCCATAGTTACACACCTCTCTCATATCGTCGTAGTGCTTAGGCAAAGCCCTGCGCCGGTAACTTCATCATCACCGTCAACATGCCGTCGTGCTGACGAAACTCTCACTCGACCTCAGCTGGATCTAGAGTTCATGGGACGTCACCGAGCTGAACGTATGCAGATCGTGGAGGTGCCGTACCTTCCGTGCTAGGATCGTTCGGATCGTGAAGACGTACGACTACATCAACCGCGTTGTCATAACGCTTCCGCTTTTGGTCTACGAGGGTACGTAGACAACGCTTTCCCCTCTTGTTTCTATGCATCACCTAGTGATAGATCTTGCATCATCGTAGGATTTTTTTTTAAATTACTGCATTCCCCAACAGTGGCATCCGAGCCAGGTCTATGCGTAGATGTTATATGCATGAGCAGAACACAAAGAGTTATGGGAAATAGTAGTCATACTGCTTACCACCATGTCATACTTTGATTCGGAGGTATTGTTGGATGAAGCGGCTCAGACCGACATTATGCGTACGCTTACGCGAGACTAGTTCTACCAACGTGCCTCGCACATAGGTGGCTGGTGAGTGTCTGTTTCTCCAACTTTAATTGAATCGAGTGTGGCTACGCCCGGTCCTTGTTGAAGGTTAAAACAACACACTTGACAAAAAATCGTTGTGGTTTTGATGTGTAGGTAAGAACGGTTTTTGCTAGAAGCCCATAGTAGCCACGTAAAACTTGCAACAACAAAGTAGAGGACGTCTAACTTGTTTTTGCAGGGCATGCTGTGATGTGATATGGTCAAGACATGATGTGATATAAATTGTTGCATGAGATGATCATGTGTAACATCCCAAATTTTCAATTTGGAATGTTATACTTAGATCATCAATTGCATATCATATTTTGTTGCATTTTGGCTTGATCTATAAATTCTACGCAACTCAAGGACCCACGAAGAGAGTTAGGGGTTTCGTTATTTTTCATATTTGAATTTTCTCAAATTTTGAAAAGAGGATCAATTGGTTTTGATAATTTTTCTTTCCTAATATTTCTAAAATAAAAATATATGAGAGGAGATAAAATGACTTCTCCAAAATAAATGAAATATTAGAGGAAAAATATTAAAATCAATTTTAGTATTTTATTTGGGTTTTATTGCAATTTTATTTGAATTAGAAAAATTGCATGTTTTCAAAATTGCATATTTTAGGCCAAGAAAATGTTCATCTTGTTCTAAATATTTTATTTAGACGATGATTTTTTTTGGCATTTTTACATTTTTATTTATTTTTCTAGGATTTATTTTTGGCGGAACGTTATTTAAAAAAAAAGACTCCGCGCGCCCGACTGGGCCGAAGGCCTAGCCTAGCCGGGCCAAGCCCGCACCGCCGCCGCCTTCCTCGCGGGAGGAGGAGTCCTCCCCGCCGCCGTTGTTGAGTCCGGCCGGGGCACGAGACCAACCCCGACCCGACGCCCCCTCCTCCAAGTCTGTGTCGCCCCCCCCCTCTTAAATAGCCACCACCGCTGCCTTCCACCACCACCCAAGCCGCCCCGCCAACCCCGCTGCCCAGCGCCACCGTTCGCCGCCGCCGCTCGCCGCTGCTGCCGCCTAGCGCCGCCACCGTGCGTTTTTTTAGAAACCCTAGGTTTTTTAATAGATCGGTTTATTTTTTCAGTTTATTTATTTAACGGACGTTCGTCCGTACGTTCGTTTTAATGAACGGTGTTCACTCGTTAGCCGCAGACAGTGAACGTTCCTTCGTTAGCCTGTTCGTTAGTTTTTCTTTTTCCCGGGATTTCCGCGATTATTTTTTATCGCGATTTCTGCCCTGATTTTCGTTTTAGTTTATCTTTTCGCTCGTTTATTGGAATCAGGTGATTCAAGCGCCTAGAGTTTCGTCTCAAAACCCTCTTTCCATTCGACCAACTTAAACAAGTTTTTGCTACTGTAATTTGACTTAATCCAGATTAGTAAACGGAGATTGTTTCTTTCGCAGTTTGAGTTTTGTTGTTTCGTTTGATTTGATTCTTTTTACAAACCGGAGTTCCTAAGTTGAAATTTCTGGTTAGATATCTTATTTGAGTTTTACCCGTGCTTCTAGTCGAGTGCTTATTGTATGCTTGTTTGTTTGCGATAGAGTACCCGGAGTGCAAAGCGTGCTACTATGAGTCTCTAGGTTTCACGGATCATCAGCAAGGCAAGTAACACATTGATCATACCTCTTTACTATCTAGTTTTATTGCATTAGATCAATCCTCAAATAATTGCATGGTTAGGATCTGTTTAATATGTGGGTTTTGGGAAGTAGATGAGGTAGTACCTATTGTCCTGTTTATTATCAAAACCTTTGGGAGTTACTTCTACGTTGCTTATATTGCTATGCTATGCTTGTAGACGTGGATTGGGTGATAGTATCCATGACAGATGTGAGTATTGTTGTTTAATATTTAACTTAAGGTGGCAACTTTAATACACATCTGGGTGGATTGAGGCACATGGGGAACCCAGTGTTGCTTGTATTTTAGGAAATCCCGGGGTACCGTGTGATTCTCCTATGGAACGCCACCCAGGCTCAAAGCTATTATGGGCTCTAGCATAGTTGAGTACGTTGCAAGACCTCTTTCAGTGGTGGGCTAGCAGATGTAGGGGAAAGTAGGTGTAACTGTCCACCCGGAGTAAAGAGTTATTGTTTCAGAAAGACTTTGTCTCGTTTCTCCGACCATGGATGTAATCGAGTCTTGTGGGGAAAAGTGCGCAAACCTCTGCAGAGTGTACAAACTAATCATGGTTAGCCGTGTCCCTGGTTATGGACGTTTTGAGTATCTAGTTCTTGGATTATCATGTGAATCTCATCACACTTAATATAATTTGATTGGGTTTAATGATGATGCTTAATTGGGATTGAGTTGGGTGAACCATCTCAATGTTTAACAACCACCATGATAGTTAAATAAAATTTTATTCCTTTGTTGTAGGGGAAAATTGGCTTTATGCAAAACTGTAACCATAGAGCTTTCCAACAGCCATATATGCATGTAGTGATAGCATTATTCTGTTTATTACTCTCTATGTGTTACATTGCCAGCATATTCCATGTGCTGACCCGTTTCGGGCTGCAACGTTCATGTTGCAGACTTTTCAGATGACGACTAAGGTGCCTTAGGTCGTGATCTTTCACTCAGTGATGCCGTTTGAGTTGATGGACTCAGTTTATCTTCCAAGCCTTCCGCTGTTATCGTATTTAGATGGCCTTAAGCCATATTTATTGTAATAAGTTCTCTTTTGAGACATTCAATGTAATAAGTGTGTGATTGCTACTCTATTATAAATACTTCAAGTAATGTGTGTGTCAGCATTACCGATCCAGGGATGACACTGATGCACAGAGATCAGACTGTTTGAGGTCTGGTCGCTACAAGATGGTATCAGAGCACACGCTGACTGTAGGACATCACCACTAACTTAAAGCCCTAGATCACTACTCTCTTCTCATGTCTGACTCCTCTCCCTTTTCTACTCTTTAGGATGGCAGATGCAAGGAACAAGTTCATGCAACCGGATGAAGATACACCTTTTGGACGCCACTTGAAAGAAGTCACCAGATACCTGAACATCGGAGTACCAAGCTTCACCGGGACCTACATCGCCACTTTACCAGAAGAGGGGCATTGGATGATTCGAGTTCAAGTTCCAGGAAGGACGTTCATGCCAGTCACTGAGCCCATAGAGTTTTCCTTTGATGCACCAACCTGGAGTCTAGGAAAGAGCATGGCAGCCCACATCACCATGGGATGCATTGGAGAAGTTTACCACAAGGATCTCAAGGATACTATCTACCAGATTTGTGGGCGCCGAGATGAGCAATGGGAGATGATCAGTACCAGGAAGGACAGATCAATTGTAGCTTTCATCCAGGAGTTAAACCAGCACATTCGACGTCAGGAGAACCAGATGTTCACAGGCATGATAGATCTGAAGAAGGCAATGACCAGGATCACGGAGTCGGAAGAAGAACTCAAGACTACACACGATGGATATGAGGAAGAAATGACGATACTCATGGAGAAGAATGACGACCTGAAGAAGAAGCTAAGAGTATCCATGGGATACCCCGCGCCAGGAGGAGATGACGATGATTCCACTTGCCCGGAGAATTACATCATCATCGACGACACTGACTCGAACCCTGACGATAGTGATGATGACTATGTTGATGAAGATGGAGCAGATATCATGGAGTCTTCGACTGATCAATTTTTCTAGTCGACCACCATAACAGTAGTAGTATTTCCCCATGTATATAGTATAGTCCAAGCACTTTTGTAATGATAGTTAGACCGTTGTATGCCCTTGTTTGAATTGATTGAAGTGATATGATTGTGTTCGACTCATGTGCATAATGGGTAGTGTTTTCCCTCTGGATCTCATTCTATTCTATATTCTCATCTTTTCTAAAACCCTCATATGCCTCCGAGACGCGACATGGGATTTGCTTTCCCACCGGAGCTAACTCAGTTGATCTAGCAGCAGAATGCACTGTTGCAGATACTAGTCCAGAATCAGAATCAGGGGACCAACAACAACAACCCACCACCACCACCACCAGTTGATCACTTAGCCCGTTTCTTGAGGCTGAACCCGCCGGTGTTCTCCAGTAGCACCGAGCTAATAGTTGCAGATGATTGGCTCCGCAAGATTGGAAGGGAGTTGACCATTGCAGGATGCACATATGTGGAGAGAGTGCGATTTGCCGCACATCAGCTTGATGGACCCACAGCATCATGGTGGGAGAATTTCACAGCCACTTACCCCATCGACACTGTCACATGGGACTAGTTTCAGCAGGCTTTCCGTACTGCCCATGTTTCAGCAGGAGCTATTGACATGAAGAAGCGTGAGTTTTGCAACTTGCACCAAGGAGGATGCACAGTTGGCCAGTATGTGGATGATTTTAGTAAGCTACACGTTATGCCCCAGATGACGTTGCTACGGATGCAGCTAAACAGGAGAAGTTTCTGGAAGGACTGAATGATGAGCTGAGCATGTAGTTGATGGTGGCAACTTTCAACAACTACCAGGAGTTGGTAGATAGAGCTCTCATGATTGAAGGGAAGCAGAAGTAGATTGACAACCGCAAGAGGAAGTATGGACAAGGGAAGTATAATTCTGGAGCTCAGCAGAAGCCTCGTTTTACCCCGAACTCGGGAGGACCATTTCAGCATAACCATGGAGGTCACAACCATAATGGAGGAAGTTTGCACAACCATAGTGGCCCCAGGAATGGGAATGGTCATGGAGGAACCAACGGTCAGAACCGTACCAACCCAGCAACACCAGCTAAGAAGGATCTAAGCCACATTACTTGTTACAAGTGCCAGAAGACTGGACATTATGCCAATGAATGTCCTGAAGCTAAGAATGGAAATGGCAATGGAAGCTCTTGGAAGAAGCACAACCCTTTCAATAGGGGACAAGTGAACCACGTTAACGTGGAGGAGGTTGAAGCCCAGCCAGATGCAGTAATAGGTAAGTTCTTGGTTAAGTCATTTATTGCAATCGTTCTTTTTGATACTGGTGCATCGCATTCATACATATCAAGGGGATTTGTGGATAAGTATAAACTGCCCACCAAAGTTCTTATAACACCTATGTTAGTGAGCTCTCCAGGAGTGGAGTATATGGCAAGCCAAGGATGTTTTCAGATGCCATTGACCATAGGTAGGCATGTTTTCCCTCAGACCTAATAATTTTGGAGTCACAAGGTTTGGATGTGATTTTGGGTATGGATTGGCTATCGATGTATGGAGGAAATATCTATTGCGCCAGTAAGTCGATTTTGCTCACCACCCCAGAAGTAAGAAGGGTTAAGTATGTATCCCGGCATGTGCCGAAGAGGACTCAAGTGAATTCCTTATCAGGAGTTGTACAAGAGGAAGTACCAGTGGTGAAGGATTTCCCTGATGTATTTCCAGAGGAGTTGCCAGGCATGCCACCTGATAGAGACATTGAGTTTTTGATTGGGCTTTTGCCAGGCACAGGGCCAATATCTAAGAGACCGTACAGGATGCCCGCAAAGGATTTGGAGGAAGTTAAGAAGCAGATTAAGGAGTTACTGGATAAAGGCTGTATTCTCCCAAGTTCGTCACCTTGGGGATCACCAGTGCTTCTGGTGGAGAAGAAGGATTTCGTGCGGATGAGCACGATACCTTATGGTTTGAGGACCGCGTATATGTGCCTAATGATCCGGAGATCAGGAAATTGATTCTGCAGGAGGCCCATGATTCGCGATATTCGATTCACCCAGGAAATACCAAGATGCATCTGGATTTGAAGGATAGTTTCTGGTGCACCGGAATGAAGAAGGGTATTGCGGAGTATGTAGCAGTTTGTGATGTATGTTAGAGAGTGAAGGCAGGGCATCAGAAGCCAGCATGATTGCTATAGCCATTGCCGATACCCGAATGGAAGTGGGATAAGCTAGGCATGGATTTTATCACGGGATTGCCCAGGACTCGCTCAGGCTATGACTCGATATGGGTTGTAGTCGATCGTTTGACGAAAGTAGCTCATTTCATCCCAGTGAAGACCACTTACACCAGTTCTAAGTTGGCGAAGATATACATGACCAGGATCGTATGTCTGCATGGAGTTCCGAGGACCATTGTATCAGATAGAGGAACCTAGTTTACCTCAAAGTTCTGGAATCAGTTGCACGAAACTTTGGGTATCGGGCTAGAGTTCAGTACAGCCTTTCATCCACAGACAGATGGACAGACTGAGAGAGTCAATCAGATTCTGGAGGACATGTTGAGAGCTTGTGCGCTATATTATGGATCTAGTTGGGATGACAATTTGCCATATGTAGAGTTCTCTTACAACAACAGTTATCAATCCAGTTTGAAGATGGCTCCTTTCGAAGCTTTGAACGGAAGGAGGTGCAGGACACCATTGTTGTGGGATGAAGTCAGAGACCGTCAGTTGTTTGGACCAGATTTGATTAAAGAGTCTAAAGAGAAGGTTAAGCTGATTCACGATAGGCTCAAGGTAGCCCAGTCCAGGCAGAAGAGCTATGCAGATTCTAAACGCAAGGAGACAGTTTACGAAGTCAGAGACAGAGTTTATCTTCGAGTGTCCCCACTTCGAGGAGTTAAGCGCTTTGGAGTTAAGGGAAAGTTAGCGCCACGTTTTGTGGGACCATACAAAGTTTTGGAACATATGGGTGAAGTTGCTTACAAGTTGGAATTGCCCGAAGGATTGTCAGGAGTACACGATGTGTTCCACGTTTCCCAGCTGAAGAAGTGCCACGCAGAGATGGCTGATATTCCTCTGAGAGATACAATGCCAGTGGAGGCGATTCAGCTAGATAGCGATTTGACCTACGAGGAGAAACCAGTGAAGATTCTCGAGTTTGCCAGCCGAGTGACACGCAGCAAAGTTATCAAGTTTTGCAAGGTTCAGTGGAGCCACCATACCGAAGATGAAGCCACCTGGGAGCGAGACAAAGGCCTACGGAAGGACCACCCTCACCTTTTTCTAACCAACCCAAATCTCGAGGGCGAGATTCATCTTAAGGGGGGTAGGTTTGTAACATCCCAAATTTTCAATTTGGAATGTTATACTTAGATCATCAATTGCATATCATATTTTATTGCATTTTGGCTTGATCGTATAAATTCTATGCAACTCAAGGACCCACGGAGAGAGTTGGGGATTTCGTTATTTTTCATATTTGAGTTTTCTCAAATTTTGAGAAGAGGATCAATTGGTTTTGATAATTTTTCTTTCCTAATATTTCTAAAATAAAAATATATGAGAGGACATAAAATGACTTCTCCAAAATAAATGAAATATTAGAGGAAAAATACTAAAATCAATTCTAGTATTTTATTTGGGTTTTATTGCAATTTTATTTGAATTAGAAAAATTGCATGTTTCAAAATTGCATATTTTACACCAAGAAAATGTTCATCATGTTCTAAATTTTTTATTTAGATGATGAAAAATTGTTTTGGCATTTTTAGATTTTTATTTATTTTTCTAGGATTTATTTTCGGTGGAACGTTATTTTAAAAACACTCCGTGCGCCCGACTGGGCCGAAGGCCCAGCCGAACCGGGCTAAGCCCGCGCCGTCGCCGCCTTCCTCGCGGGACGAGGAGTCCTCCCCGCCGCCGTCAACGAGTCCGACCGGGGCACGAGGCCGACCCCGACCCGGCGCCCCCTCCTCCATGTCTGTGCCAACCCCTCTTAAATAGCCGCTGCTGCCGCCCCGCCAACCCCGCCACCCAGCGCTGCAGTTCGCCGCCGCTGCTCGCCGCTGCTGTCGCCTAGCGCCGCCCCACCGCCGCCAGGAGCCCCGCCGCCCCATCGGACCCCGCCGGAGCCCCGCCGAGGTAGCTGCTACGTCTTGAGCTTGCGTTGGTTTTCCTCGAAGAGGAGAGGGTGATGCAGCAATAGTAGCGTAAGTATTTCCCTCAGTTTTTGAGAACCAAGGTATCAATCCAGTAGGAGGCTCCTCAAAATTCCCACGCACCTACACAAACAAATAAAGAACTCGCAACCAACGCAATAAAGGGGTTGTGAATCCCTTCACGACCACTTGCGAAAGTGAGATCTGATAAAGATAGTAAGATAATATAAATATATTTTTGGTATTTTATAATATAGGTGCAAAAAGTAAAGATGCAAATAAAAGTATATTGGAACCAAATATGATAAGAGATAGACCTCGGGGCCATAGGTTTCACTAGTGGCTTCTCTCAAGATAGCATAAGTATTATGGTGGGTGAACAAATTACTGTCGAGCAATTCATAGAAAAGCGAATAGTTATGAGATTATCTAGGCATGATCATGTATATAGGCATCACGTCCGTGACAAGTAGACCGACTCCTGCCTGCATCTACTACTATTACTCCACACATCGACCTACTCCTACCTACATCTAGAGTATTAAGTTCATAAGATCAGAGTAACGCATTAAGCAAGATGACATGATGTAGATGGATAAACTCAAGCAATATGATATAAACCCCATCTTGTTATCCTCCATGTCAACAATACAATACGTGCCTTGCAACCCTTTCTGTCACTGGGTAAGGACACCGCAAGATTGAACCCAAAGCTAAGCACTTCTCCCATGGCAAGAAAGATCAATCTAGTAGGCCAAACCAAACTAATAATTCGAAGAGACTTGCAAAGATAACTCAATCATACATAAAAGAATTTAGAGAATATTCAAATATTATTCATAGATAAACTTGATCATAAACCCACAATTCATCGGATCTCGACAAACACACCGCAAAAAGAGTTTACATCGAATAGATCTCCACAAGAGAGGGGGAGAACATTGTATTGAGATCCAAAAAGAGAGAAGAAGCCATCTAGCTAATAACTAGGGACCCGTAGGTTTGTGGTAAACTACTCACAACTCATCGGAGGGGCAAGGATGTTGATGTAGAAGCCCTTTGTGGTCGATTCCCCCTCCGGCAGAACGCCGGTGAAGGCTCCAAGATGGGAGCTCGCGAATACAAAAGGTTACGGTGGTGGAAATTGTGTTTCATCTGCTCCCTGGATGTTTTTGGGGTACGCAGGCTTATATAGGAGGAAGAAGTACGTCGGTGGACGCCCGAGGGGCCCACGAGAGAGGGGGCGCGCCCTATAGGGGGGCGCCCTCCTATCTCATGGGAGCCTTGGCTGCTTCTTGACTTGCACTCCAAGTCCTCTGTATCACGTTCGTTCCAAAAATCACGCTCCCGAAGGTTTCATTCCGTTTGGACTCCGTTTGATATTCCTTTTCTTCGAAATACTGAAATAGGCAAAAAAATAGCAATACGGGCTAGGCCTACGGTTAGTAGGTTAGTCCCAAAAATGATATAAATGTGTAAAATAAAGCCCATAAACATCCAAAAGGGGTAATATAATATCATGGAACAATCAAAAATTATAGATACGTTGGAGACGTATCAAGCATCCCCAAGCTTAATTCCTGCTCGTCCTCGAGTAGGTAAATGATAAAAAAGAAATTTTTGATGTGGAATGCTACCTAGCATAATTCTCAATGTATTTTTCTTTATTGTGGCATGAATGTTCAGATCTAAGTGATTGAAATAAAAGCTTATAAAACAAAAAAATAATAGTGCTTCAAAGCATACTAACAAATATTCATGTCCTATCAAAATAACATAGCCAAAGAAAGCTTATCCCTACAAAATCATATAGTTAGGCCATGCTTCATTTTCATTACACAAAATACTCCCATCATGCACAACCCCGATGACGAGCCGAGCAATTGTATCATACTTTTTAACGGGCTTCAGCTTTTTCAACTCTTATGCAATACATGAGCGCAAGCCATGGACATAGCACTATGGTGGTATATGGTGGTGGTTGTGAGGACAAAAAGGGAGAAGATAGTCTCACATCAACTAGGCGTATTAACGGGCAATATGGAGATGCCCATTAATAGATATCAATGTGAATGAGTAGGGATTGCCATGAAACGGATGCACTAGAGCTATAAATATATGAAAGCTCAACAAAAGAAACTAAGTGGGTGTGCATCCAACTCGCTTGCTCACGAAGACCTAGGGCATTTTAAGGAAGCCCATCATTGGAATATACAAGCCAAGTTCTATAATGAAAAATTCCCACTTAGTATATGAAAGTGACAACATAGGAGACTCTCTATCATGAAGATCATGGTGCTATTTTGAAGCACAAGTGTGGAAAAAGAGATAGTAGCATTGTCCCTTCTCTCTTTTTCTCTCATTTTAATTTTTTTCTTTTCTCCTTTTTTTTCTTTCTTTTCTTTTTTTTTCTTTTTTTCTTTGGCCTTCCTTTTTTTGGCCTTTCTCTTTTTTTCTCTTTTTTTTCTTTTTAAAGTCCGAAGTCACATCCTAACTTGTGGGGGAATCATATTCTTCATCATCCTTTCCTCACTAAGACAATGCTCTAATAATGAAGATCGTCACACTTTTATTGATTTACAACTCAAGAATTACAACTCAAAGCAAGAACAAGATATGACTCTATATGAATGCCTCCGGCGGTGTACCGGGATATGCAATGAATCAAGAGCGACATGTATGAAAATTATGAAGGTGGCCTTGCGACAAATACAATGTCAACTGCATGATCATGCAAAGAGCAATATGACAATGATGGAACGTATCATAATAAACGGAACGGTGGAAAGTTGCATGGCAATATATCTCGGAATGGCTATGGAAATGCCATAATAGGTAGGTATGGTGGCTGTTTTGAGGAAGGTAAAATAAAGGGTTCATGGTACCGGCGAAAGTTGCGCGATAATAATAAAGGCTAGAAAAGTGGAAGGATGAGTGTGCGTATATCCATGGACTCACATTAGTCAAAAAGAACTCATATACTTATTGCAAAAGTCTACTTAGCCCTCGAATCAAAGTACTACTACGCATGCCCCAAGAGGGACAGATTGGTAGGAACAGACCATCGCTCATCCCCGACTACCACTCATAAGGAAGACAATCAAAACAGCACCTCATGCAACAAATTTTTCACACAACTTTTACCATACGTGCATGCTACAGGACTTGCCAACTTCAACAAAAGTATTTCTCAATTCTATAATTACCCACTAGCATGACCCTAACATTACTACCTTTATATCTCAAAACAATTATCAAGCATCAAATTGATCGTAGCATCCAATTCTCTTCCTATGTTAGTTTTTATTATACCCAACTTGGATGCTCATCATTCTAGGACAAACTTTAAAACCATAGCAAATACCATGCTGTTCTAAAAGGCTCTCAAAAAGATATAAGTGAAGCATGAGAGACTAGCAATTTCTTCAAAATTAAGACACCACCGTGCTCTAAAAAATATAAGTGAAGCACTAGAGCAAAAACTATCACGCTTAAAAGATATAAGTGAAGCACATAGAGTATTCTAGAAAATTCTAATCAAATAGGCTTCTCCCAAAAGGTGTGTACAGCAAGGATGATTGTGGTAAACTAAAAAGTGAAGACTAATATAATACACGACGCTCCAAGCAAAACACATATCATGTGGCGAATAAAAATATAGCTCCAAGTAAAGTTACCAATGAACAAACACAAAAGAGGGGATGCCTTCCCGAGGCATCCCCAAGCTTAGGCTTTTGGCTATCCTTGAATATCTTGGGGTGCCATGGGCATCCCCAAGCTTAGGCTCTTGCCACTCCTTATTATATAGTCCATAAAAGCTTTACCCAAAACTTGAAAATTGGTATGTCTTGACTTGAGCGAAGACCTCCCCGGCAACGGCGCTAGAAATCCTTCTTGCTACGTCTTGAGCTTGCGTTGGTTTTCCTCGAAGAGGAGAGGGTGATGCAGCAATAGTAGCGTAAGTATTTCGCTCAGTTTTCGAGAACCAAGGTATCAATCCAGTAGGAGGCTCCTCAAAAGTCCCACGCACCTACACAAACAAACAAAGAACTCGAAACCAACGCAATAAAGGGGTTGCCAATCCCTTCACGGCCACTTGCGAAAGTGAGATCTGATAAAGATAGTAAGATAAGATAAATATATTTTTGGTATTTTATAATATAGATGCAAAAAGTAAAGATGCAAATAAAAGTAGATTGGAAGCAAATATGATAAGAGATAGATCCGGGGCCATATGTTTCACTAGTGGCTTCTCTCAAGATAGCATAAGTATTACGGTGGGTGAACAAATTACTGTCGAGCAATTGATAGAAAAGCGAATAGTTATGAGATTATCTAGGCATGATCATGTATATAGGCATCACGTCCGTGACAAGTAGACCGACTCCTGCCTGCATCTACTACTATTACTCCACACATCGACCGACTCCTTCCTGCATCTAGAGTATTAAGTTCATAAGAACAGAGTAATGCATTAAGCAAGATGACATGATATAGAGGGATAAACTCAAGCAATATGATATAAACCCCATCTTGTTATCCTCCATGGCAACAATACAATACGTGCCTTGCAACCCTTTCTGTCACTGGGTAAGGACACCGCAAGATTGAACCCAAAGCTAAGCACTTCTCCCATGGCAAGAAAGATCAATCTAGTAGGCCAAACTAAACTGATAATTCGAAGAGACTTGCAAAGATAACTCAATCATACATAAAAGAATTCAGAGAAGATTCAAATATTACTCATAGATAAACTTGATCATAAACCCACAACTCATCGGATCTCGACAAACACACCGCAAAAAGAGTTTACATCGAATAGATCTCCACAAGAGAGGGGGAGAACATTGTATTGAGATCCAAAAAGAGAGAAGAAGCCATCTAGCTAATAACTATGGACCCGTAGGTCTGTGGTAAACTACTCACAACTCATCGGAGGGGCAAGGGCATTGATGTAGAAGCCCTCCATGGTCAATTCCCCCTCCGGCAGAACACCGGCGAGGGCTCCAAGATGGGATCTCGCGGATACAGAAGGTTATGGTGGTGGAAATTGTGTTTCGTTTGCTCCCTGGATGTTTTTGGGGTACGTAGGCTTATATAGGAGGAAGAAGTACGTCAGTGGACGCCCGAGGGGCCCACGAGACGGGCGGGCGCCCTATAGGGGGGGCGCGCCCTCCTATCTCGTGGGAGGCTCGGCTGCTTCTTGACTTGCACTCCAAGTCCTCTGGATCACGTTCGTTCCAAAAATCACGCTCCCGAAGGTTTCATTCCGTTTGGACTCCTTTTGATATTCCTTTTCTTCGAAATACTGAAATAGGCAAAAAAACAGCAATACGGGCTGGGCCTCCGGTTAGTAGGTTAGTCCCAAAAATGATACAAATGTGTAAAATAAAGCCCATAAACATCCAAAAGGGGTAATATAATAGCATGGAACAATCAAAAATTATAGTTACGTTGGAGACGTATTAGTAGCCGCCGCCGTTGCCGGTTTTCGCAAGAAAACCGTGTGTTTTTTTAGAAACCCTAGGTTTTTTGTAATAGATCGGTTTTTTTGTTTATTTATTTAACGGACGTTCGTCCGTACGTTCATTTTAACGAACGGTGTTCACTCGTTAGCCGCAAACTGCGAACGTTCGTTCGTTAGCCTGTTCGTCAGTTTTTCTTTTTCCAGGGATTTTCCGCGATTATTTTCAATCGCGATTTCTGGCCCGATTTTCGTTTTAGTTTATCTTTTCGCTCGTTTATCGGAATCAGGCGATTCAAGCGTGTAGAGTTTCGTCTCGAAACCCTCTTTCCGTTTAACCAACTGAAACAAGTTTTTTCTACTGTAAAATTTGACTTAAGTCCATATTAGTCAACGGAGCTTGTTTCTTTCGCAGTTTGAGTTTCGTTCCTTCGTTTGATTTGATTCTTTTTGCAAACCGGAGTTCCTAAGTTGAGCTTTCTGGTTAGATCTATTATTTTAGTTTTACCCGTGCTTCTAGTTGAGTGCTTATTATATGCTTTTTTGTTTGCGATAGAGTACCCAGAGTGTGAAGCGTGCTACTACGAGTCTCTAGGTTTCAGAGATCATCAGCAAGGCAAGTAACACTTTGATCATACCTATTTACTACCCGGTTTTATTGCATTAGATCAATCCTCAAACAATTGCATGGTTAGGATATGTTTAATATGTGGGTTTTGGTAAGTAGATGAGGTAGTACCTATTGTCCTGTTTATTATCAAAACATTTGGGAGTTACTTCTACGTTGCTTATATTGTTGTGCTATGCTTGTAGACGTGGATTGGGTGAGAGTATCCATGACAGATGTGAGTATTGTTTTTTAATGGTTAACTTAAGGTGGCAACTTTAATACACATCTGGGTGGATTGAGGCACCTGGGGAACCCAGTGTTGCCTGTATTTTTTGAAATCCCAGGGTACCTTGTGATTCTCCTATGGACCGCCACCCAGGCTCAAACGGATGATAAGATTATTCATGATAGAAACTTATGTGTGCAGCCACAAGCTATTATGGGCTCTAGCATAGTTGAGTACATTGCAAGACCTCTTTCAGTGGTGGGCTAGTAGATGTAGGGGAAAGTAGGTGTAACTGTCCACCTGGAGTACAGAGTTATTGTTTCAGAAAGACTGTGTCTCGTTTCTCCGACCATGGATGTATTCGAGTCTTGTGGGGAAAAGTGCGCAAACCTCTACCGAGTGTACAAACTAATCATGGTCAGCCATGTCCCCGGTTATGGATGTTTTGAGTATCTAGTTCTTGGATTATCATGTGGATCTCATCACTCTTAGTATAATTTGATTGGGTTTAATGATGATGCTTAATTGGGATTGAGTTGGGTGAACTATCTCAATGTTTAACAACCACCATGATAGTTAAAATTTTATACCTTTGTTGTAGGGAAAAATTGGCTTTATGCAAAACTATAACCATAGTGCTTTCCACCAGCCATATATGCTTGTAGTGATAGGATTATTCTGTTCATTACTCTCTATGTGTTACATTGCCAGCATATTCCATGTGCTGACCCGTTTTGTGCTGCAACGTTCATGTTGCAGACTTTTCAGACGATGAGTAAGGTGCCTTAGGTCGTGATCTTTCACTCGGTTATGCCGTTGGAGTTGATGGACTCACTTTATCTTCCAAGCCTTCCGCTATTATCATATTTAGCTGGCCTTAAGCCATATTTATTGTAATAATTTCTCTTTTGAAACATTCGATGTAATAAGTGTGTGATTGCTACTCTGTTTTAAATCCTACAAGTATTGTGCGTGTCAGCATTACTGATCCAGGGATGACACTGATGCACAGAGATCAGACTGTTTGAGGTCTGGTCGCTACATCATGTTTTGTAACAAAGTTATCGGCAACTAGCAGGAGCCATATGGTTGTCGCTTTATTGTATGCAATGCAATCGCCATGTAATTGTTTTACTTTATCTCTAAGCAGTAGCGATAGTCGTAGTAACAATAGTTGGCGAGACGACAATGATGCTACGATGGAGATCAAGGTGTCGCGCCGGTGACATTGGAGATCACGACAATGCTTCGGTGATGGAGATCATGAGCACAAGATGATGATGGCCATATCATGTCACATATTTTGATTGCATGTGATGTTTATCCTCCATGCATCTTATTTTGCTTAGAACGTCGGTAGCATTATAAGATGATCCCTTACTAAATTTCAAGGTACAAGTGTTCTCCCTGAGTATGCACCGTTGCTACAGTTCGTCATGCCGAGACACCACGTGATGATCGGGTGTGATATGCTCTACGTTCACATACAATGTGTGCAAGCCAGTTTTGCACACGCAAAATACTCGGGTTAAACTTGACAAGCCTAGCATATGCAGATATGGCCTCGAAACACTAAGACCGAAAGGTCGAGCGTGAATCATATAGTAGATATGATCAACATAGTGATGTTCACCATTGAAAACTACTCCATCTCACGTGATGATCGGACATGGTTTAGTTGATTTGGATCACGTGATCACTTAGATGATTACATGGATGTCTATCTAAGTGGGAGTTCTTAAGTAATATGATTAATTGAACTTTAATTTATCATGAACTTAGTACCTGATAGTATTTTGCATGTCTATGTTGTTGTAGATCAATGGCCCGTGCTACCGTTCCTTTGAATTCTAATGCGTTCCTAGAGAAAGCTAAATTGAAAGATGATGGCAGCAACTACACAGACTGGGTCCGTAACTTGAGGTTTATCCTCATTGCTGCATAGAAAGACTACGTCCTGGAAGCACCGTTGGGTGCCAGGCCTGCTGTAGATGCTACTGATGACTTTAAGAACGTCTCGCAGAGCAAAGCTGATGACTACTCGATAGTTCAGTGTGCCATGCTTTACGGCTTAGAATCGGGACTTCAAAGACGTTTTGAACGTCATGGAGCAGATGAGATGTTCCAAGAGTTCAGGTTAATATTTCAAGCGAATGCCGAGTTGAGAGATATTAAGTCTCCAACAAGTTCTCAGCTGCAAAATGGAGGAGAATAGTTTTTTCTAGTGAACACATACTTAGAATGTCTGGGTACCAGAATCACTTGACTCAACTAGGAGTTGATCTTCCACTTGATTGTGTCATTCCACCAAGCTATAAAGGCTTTGTGATGAACTATAATATGCAAGGGATGAACAAGACTATTCTTGAGCTCTTCGCGATGCTAAAGGCCGTGGAGGTAGAAATCGAAAAGGAGCATCAAGTGTTGATGGTTAATAAGACCACTAGTTTCAAGAAAAAGGGCAAAGGGAAGAAAGGGAACTTCAAGAAGAACGACAAAAAGGTTGCTGCTCAAGAGAAGAAACCCAAGTCTGGACCTAAGCCTAAAACTGAGTGCTTCTAGTGCAAAGGAATTGGTCATTGGAAGCAGAACTGCCCCAAGTATTTGGCGGATAAGAAGGATGGCAAAGTGAAAGGTATATTTGATATACATGTTATTGATGTGTACTTAACTAATGCTCGTAGTAGCGCCTGGGTATTTGATACTGGTTTTGTTGCTCATATTTGCAACTCGAAACAGGGGCTACAGATTAAGCGAAGATTGGCTAAGGACGAGGTGACGATGCGCATGGGAAATGGTTCCAAAGTAGATGTGATCGCGGTCGGCACGCTACCTCTACATCTACCATCAGGATTAGTTTTAGACCTGAATAATTGTTATTTAGTACCAGCGTTGAGCATGAACATTATAACTGGATCTTGTTTAATGTGAGACAGTTATTCATTTAAATAAGAGAATAATGGTTGTTCTATTTATATGAGTAATATCTTTTATGGTCATGCACCCCTGCTGAGTGGTCTATTTTTGTTGAATCTCGATAGTAGTGATACACATATTCATAGTGTTGAAGCCAAAAGATTGAAGTTTAATAATGATAGTGCAACTTATTTGTGGCACTGCCATTTGGGTCATATCGGTGTAAAGTGCATGAAGAAACTCCATGCTGATGGACTTTTGGAATCACTTGATTATGAATCACTTGGTGCTTGCAAGCCATGCCTTATGGGCAAGATAACTAAAACTCCATTCTCCGGAACAATAGAACGAGCTACTGACTTGTTGGAAATAATACATACCGATGTATACGGTCCAATGAGTATTGAGGCTCGCGGTGGGTATCGTTATTTTCTTACCTTCACAGATGATTTGAGCAGATATGGTTATATCTACTTAATGAAGCATAAGTCTAAAACATTTGAAAAGATCAAAGAATTATAGAGTAAAGTGGAAAATCATCGTAACAAGAAAATAAAGTTTCTACGGTCTGATCGTGGAGGAGAATATTTGAGTTACGAGTTTGGTCTTCATTTGAAACAACTTGGGATAGTTTCACAATTAACGCCACCTAGAACACGACAGAGAAATGGTGTGTCCGAACATCGTAACCGTACTTTATTAGATATGGTGCGATCTTTGATGTCTCTTACTGATTTATCGCTATCATTTTGTGGTTATGCTTTAGAGACGGCTACATTCACTTTAAATAGGGCACCATCAAAATCCGTTGAGACGACGCCTTATGAACTATGGTTTGGCAAGAAACCAAAGTTGTCGTTTCTTAAAGTTTGGGGCTGCGATTCTTATGTGAAAAAGTTTCAACCTGATAAGATCGAACCCAAATCGGAGAAGTGCGTCTTCATAGGATACCCAAAGGAAACTGTTGGGTACACCTTCTATCACAGATCCAAAGGCAAAATCTTTGTTGCTAAGAATGGATCCTTTTTAGAGAAGGAGTTTCTCTCGAAAGAAGTGAGTGGGAGGAAAGTAGAACTTGATGAGGTAGTTGTACCTTCTCCCTTATTGGAAAGTAGTTCATCACAGAAATTAGTTCCCATGATTCCTACACCAATTAGTGAGGAAGCTAATGATGATGATCATGAAGCTTCAGATCAAGTTACTACTGAACCTCATAGGTCTTCTAGAGTAAAATCCACACCAGAGTGGTACGGTAATCCTGTTCTGGAAGTCATGTTACTAGACCATGATGAACCTATGAACTATGAGGAAGCGATGATGAGCCCACATTCCGCGAAATGGCTAGAAGCCATGAAATCTGAGATGGGATCCATGTATGAGAACAAAGTGTGGACTTTGGTGGACTTGCCCGATGATCGACAAGCCATAGAAAATAAATGGATCTTTAAGAAGAAAATCGACGCAGACAGTAATATTACTATTTACAAAGCTTGACTTGTTGTGAAAGGTTTTCGACAAGTTCAAGGAGTTCACTACGATGAGACTTTCTCACCCGTAGCGATGCTTAAGTCTGTCCGAATCATGTTAGCAATTGCTGCATTTTATGATTATGAATTTTGGCAAATGGATGTCAAAATTGCATTCCTGAATGGATTTCTGGAAGAAGAGTTGTATATGATGCAAACAGAAGGTTTTGTCGATCCAAAGGGTGTTAACAAAGTGTGCAAGCTCTAGCGATCCATTTATGGACTGGTGCAAGCCTCTCAAAGTTGGAATAAACACTTTGATAGTGTGATCAAAGCATATGGTTTTATACAGACTTTTGGAGAAACCTGTATTTACAAGAAAGTGAGTGGGAGCTCTATAGCATTTCTAATATTATATGTAGATGGCATATTGTTGATTGGAAATGATATAGAATTTCTAGATAGCATAAGGGATACCTGAATAAGAGTTTTTCTATGAAAGACTTCGGAGAAGCTGCTTACATATTGGGCATCAAGATCTATAGACATAGATCAAGACACTTAATTGGACTTTCACAAAGCACATACCTTGATAAAGTTTTGAAGAAGTTCAAAATGGACCAGTCAAAGAAAGGGTTCTTGCCTGTGTTACAAGGTGTGAAGTTGAGTTAGACTCAATGCCTGACCATTGCAGAAAATAGAGAGAAAATGAAAGTCATTCCCTATGCTTCAGCCATAGGTTCTATCATGTATGCAATGCTGTGCACCAGACCTGATGTATGTCTTGCCATAAGCATAGCAGGGAGGTACCAAAGTAATCCCGGAGTGGAGCACTGGACAGCGGTGAAGAACATCCTGAAATACCTGAAAAGGACTAAGGATATGTTTTTCGTTTATGGAGGTGAAAAAGAGCTCATCATAAACGGTTACGTCTATGTAAGCTTTGACACTGATCCGGATGACTCTAAGTCGCAAACCAGATACGTATTTTTATTGAATGGAGGAGCTGTCAGTTGGTGCAGTTCCAAGCAGAGCGTCTTGGCGGGATCTACGTGTGAAGCTGAGTACATTGTTGCTTCGGAAGCAGCAAAAGAAGGAGTTTGGATTAAGGAGTTCATATCCGATCTAGGTGTCATATCTAGTGCATCGGTTCCAATGAAAATCTTTTGTGACAATACTGGTGCAATTGCCTTGGCAAAGGAATCCAGATTTCACAAGAGAACCAAGCACATCAAGAGATGCTTCAATTCCATCCATCATCAAGTGTCGGAAGGATACATAGAGATTTGCAAGATACACACGGATCTGAATGTTGCAGACCCATTGACTAAGCCTCTTCCACGAGCAAAACATGATCAGCACCAAACCTCCATGGGTGTTAGAATCATTACTATGTAATCTAGATTATTGACTCTAGTGCAAGTGGGAGACTGAAGGAAATATGCCCTAGAGGCAATAATAAATTTATTATTTATTTCCTTAATTCATGATAAATGTTTATTATTCATGCTAGAATTGTATTAATTGGAAACTTATTACATGTGTGAATACATAGACAAAACATATAGTCCCTAGTATGCCTCTACTTGACTAGCTCGTTAATCAAAGATGGTTATGGTTCCTAACCATTGACATGTGTTGTCATTTGATAACGAGATCACATCATTAGGAGAATGATGTGATGGACATGACCCATCCATTAGCTTAGCATTATGATCGTGTCAGTTTCATTGCTACTGCTTTCTTCATGACTTATACAAGTTCCTCGACTATGAGATTATGCAACTCCCGGATACCGTAGGAATGCCTTGTGTGCTACCAAATGTCACAACATAACTGGGTGATTATAAAGGTGCTCTATAGATTTCTCCGAAGGTGTTTGTTGGGTTCGCATACATAGAGATTAGAATTTGTCACTCCGTGTTTCAAAGAGGTATCTCTAGGCCCTCTCGGTAATACTCATCACTATAAGCCTTGCAAGCATTGTGAATAATGAGTTAGTTGCAGGATGAAGTATTACGGAATGAGTAAACAGACTTGCCGGTAACGAGATTGAAGTAGGTATTGATATGCCGACGATTGAATCTCGGGCAAGTAACATACCGATGACAAAGGGAACAGAACAACGTATGTTGTTATGCAGTTTGACCGATAAAGATCTTCGTAGAATATGTAGGAACCAATATGAGCATCCAGGTTCCGCTATTGGTTATTGACTGGAGACGTGTCTCGGTCATGTCTACATAGTTCTCGAACCGGTAGGGTCCGCATGCTTAACATTCAATGACGATTGGTATTATGAGTTTATGTGATATGACATATCGAAGATTGTTCGGAGTCCCGGATGTGATCACGGACATGACGAGGAGTCTCAAAATGGTCGAGACATAAAGATTGATATATTGGACGACTATATTCAGACACCGGAAGTGTTCCGGATAAGTTTTGGATAAAACCGGAGTGCCGGAGGGTTACCAGAACCCCCCGGGGAACTAATGGGCGTCGATGGGCCCTAGTGGAGAGAGAGGGGCTGGCCAGGGCTGGCTGCGCGCCCCCTCCCCTTGAGTCCGAATAGGACAAGGAAGGGGGGGCGGCGCCCCCCTTGCCTTCACCCTCTCCCTCTCCTTCCTTCCCCCTCTCTCCCTTTAGGTGGAAACCTACTAGGACTTGGAGTCCTAGTAGGATTCCCCTATTGGGGGCGTGCCCTTGGAGGGCCAGCTGGCCTCCCCCTTCCTCCTTTATATACGGGGGCAGGGGGCACCCTAGAACACACAAGTTGACAAATTTTTTAGCCGTGTGCGGTGGCCCCCTCCACAGTTACATACACCTCGGTCATATCATCGTAGTGCTTAGGCGAAGCCCTGCACCGGTAACTTCATCATCACCGTCACCATGCCGTCGTGCTGAAGAAACTCTCCCTCGACCTCAGCTAGATCTATAGTTCATGGGACGTCACCGAGCTGAACGTGTGCAGATCACGGAGGTGTCGTACCTTCGGTGCTAGGATCGGTCGGATCGTGAAGACGTACGACTACATCAACCGCGTTGTCATAATGCTTCTGCTTTAGGTCTACAAGGATACATAGACAACACTCTCCCCTCTCATTGCTATGCATCACCTAGTGATAGATCTTGCGTAATCGTAGGATTTTTTTTGAAATTACTGCGTTCCCCAACAGAATACTTGATGGACAGACATTTTTGAGAGAGCCAAAAATTATGCTATGCTTGCTCCTATGCTTCACTTAAATTTTTAGAGCCATGCGTTCGCTCTAGTGCTTCACTTATATATTTTTGAGCATGGGGTGCTTTGTATATTTTTGAAGAAGTGCTCTCATGCTTCACTTAGATTTATTTGGGAGTTAGTAAATTTTTTAAGAAATTTTCTCTTGCTTCACTTAGATTATTTTGAGAGAAAGAAATATTATGCTCATGTTCTTCACTTAAATTTGTTTGAGCTTATCAAAAGCAACATACAAAAATAGTCCCAAAGTGATAGATATCCAAGGAGGATATAATAAAACTTTCATGAAGATAATTGGACAAAATCAACTTGATTCTTAGTAATGGTTTTGAGATATGACGATATGATAAGTGAGTCATGTTGATGAGTAATTGTGCTTTATTAAGAATATTGATGTCAAGGTTTGCCATTCCCTATGCAAGCACAAAAGTCAATAGTCATGCAATGAAATTTATATCCTACTTGTGGTGCATTATTTGGTGTTAGTTATGCTTAATGCTTGGGTATGACATTTTCCTTTCTTGGTTGGTCGCTTCTCAATCTTTTTCCTAGCCTTCATTTTGCACTAAGTATGATCACTACTTGTGCATCCAAAACCCTTTAAACCAGTTTTGTCTTATGAGTCCACTATACCTACCTATATGCGGTATTTCCATGCCGTTCTAAGCAAATTTGCATGTGCCATCTCTAATGTTCAAAATAAATTTCTCTGTTGTGTGCTCTACCGCTCGCGAGGCGGTGAGGGTGACCAATATTTTCCATGCTAGATGTGTTATTCTCACGATGAGTGTTTATTCACTTCTCATTGCACGAGAATATGACAAAGGTATTAGGGATGCCTAGTCCCGAAAGGAAAAATGAATTTACTTTATGTTGTCAAATAATAAATTCCTTGGCCAAGTGTTGGTATAGAGGGCACCCGTGGATACGGTTAGCCATGGAAAGTGAAAGTAATGGTGGAAAAAGGAATAAATTTTATTTTGTGTTTGGGAACCGCCTATGATGTATCTAGCATGGAAAGTGTTGGGAGCTCTCAGTCGTTTTCATTGGTAGGAAAAGTATGCCTATCAAAAATGTTTTTATCTCTCAATTTTTTCTTTGAGCTCTGGCACCTCTACAAATCCCTACTTCCCTCTGCGAAGGCCCTTTCTTTTACTTTATGCAATTTTTCATTTTGAATTTGAGTCTCCATCTTCTCTTATAAAGCACCAACTAAGGGGCACTATGATCGTATTTGAGCATTGGGTGTAGCTAATATTCGAGTGAGTTCCATAAATGGATCAATGGTTGAGCATAATGGGCTATGGATAACTTGCTTTAGTGTTGATATTTTGAAAGACATGGTTGCTTGTTGGTATGCTTGAGTATTAAAGTCTTCATGTCTAAACTAGACTATTGATTTGAACCATATAAAAGTCCAAACGTCCATGCTATAAAAAAATAAATGTGATGAACATGTTAGGCAGCATTCCACATCAAAAACTCTGTTTTTATCATTTACCTACTCGAGGACGAGCAGGAATTAAGGTTGGGGATGCTAATACGTCTCCAACGTATCTATAATTTTTGATTGTTCCATGCTGTTATATTATCATTCTTGGATGTTTTACAATCAGTTTATAGTCATTTTATATTATTTTTTGGTAGTAACCTATTGACATAGTGCCCAGTGCCAGTTGTTGTTTTCTGCATGTTTATTATATCGCAGGAAATCAATACCAAATGGAGTCCAAACGCAGTGAAACTTTTTGTGGATTTTTTTGGGCTAAAAGGCATCCAGTGGGCCAGGAACGCACCTCAGGGGAGCTCCGAGGGGAGCACAACCCACCAGAGCGTGCCTGGGGCCCCAGGCGTGCCCCGGTGGGTTGTGCCCTCCTTGTTGGCCTCCCGCACCGCGTCTTTGCTCTATAAATACCCCAGTATTCCAGAAACCCTAGGAGAGTTGACGAAAATCATATCTATCTGCCGCAGAGTCCAGAACCACCTGATCCAATCTAGACACCATCATGGAGGAGTTCACCACTTCCATTGGTGCCTCTTCGATGATGCGTGAGTAGTTCTTTGTAGACCTATGGGTTCGTAGTTAGTAGCTAGATGGTTTCTTGTCTCTCTTTTGATTATCAATACAATGGTCTCTTGGAGATCCATATGATGTAAGTCTTTTTGTGGTGTGTTTGTTGGGATTCGATGAACTTTGAGTTTATGATCACATCTATGTTTTATCCATGAAATTTATTTGAGTCTTCTTTGATCTCTTATATGCATGATTGATTATAGCCTCATATTTCTTCTCCGATATTTGGGCTTTGTTTGGCCAACTTGATATATTTATCTTGCAACGGGAAGAGGTGTTTTGTGATGGGTTCGATCTTACGGTGCTTGATCCTAGTAACAGAAAGGGAAATGACATGTATGTATCATTGCTATTAAGGATAACAAGATGGGATCTATTTCTACATAAATAGATCTTGTCTACATCATGTCATCATTCTTATTGCATTACTTAGTTTTTCCATGAACTTAATACACTAGATGCATGTTGTATAGCGGTCGATGTGTGGAGTAATAGTAGTAGCTGCAGGCAGGAGTCAGTCTACTAATCTTGGACTTGATGCCTATATAATGATCATTGCCTAGATATCGTCATGATTATTTGAAGTTCTATCAATTGCCCAGCAGTAATTGTTCTCCCATCGTTTGCTATTTTTCTCGAGAGAAGCCACTAGTGAAACCTACGGCCCCCGGGTCTCTTTCCATCATATTTGCCTTTGCGATCTATTTTCCTTTTCTTTTATTTTCAGATCTATTAAACCGAAAATACAAAAATACCTTGCTGCAATTTATTTGTTCCACGATCTAATTATCCTATCTACCACATTTATCTCACATTATTTGCCTATCTTGAGGCGCCGTACCCGAAAGGGATTGACAACCCCTTTAACACGTCGGATTGCGAGTATTTGTTATTTGTGTGCAGGTGCTATTTACATGGTGTGAGGAGGTTCTCCTACTGGATCGATAACCTTGGTCTCATCACTGAGGGAAATACCTACCGTCGCTATACTACATCATCCCTTCCTCTTTGGGGAAATACCGATGTAGTTCTAGCAGACATCAGACACCGCACTGATAACTGATTTGCGTCGTGGTGCGGTGGAGCGGTGGCGCCTCGGCGGGGATATTTGCCCTTGGCGGACCCGGCAAGCCTGCCGGGGAATTTTGGACTTAGCCTTGGGGCAGCCTCGACCCGGCCAGGCTCTCCTGCCTGGCAAGAGAGGCTTTCACAAGGTGACATCTTGCTGTCTTGGTTTGTCTTGGTCTTCTTGATCCGCTCTTTGACCTTTCAAAGAGCTGCTTTTCTAGCTTGCCCCTGCTTTCTATGTTGGTGTAGCTATTCGATGGAAACATGCATGTGTATAAGTCTGGGCAACAAACGTAAATGTTTGTTTTACCGACAGGAGCCCCTGGGCCTGGCCCAAACATGCTGCCAAGCATCGTTGGGGTAGGCCCCAACAAGTACATAGGCGAACACTTTGGCCGAACTGGCGATGGTATTCTCTTCTTCCTTGCTTCTTCATTAACATGTGATTGAATCAGATTCCGGTATTTCCATGCGTCATGCGAGACGATGTGGGGTCACCCACATAATGGCATGTGGGTTTGCCCATGTTCACGGGGAGGTAACTACCATTTTATTCTTCCCACCACCCATGTCCTTTCCTCCACATATGCTGCATGCATTACACATGGTTGGTGGAGGGTGCTTAGGGCCCGGGAATGAGTGCCATGGCAGAAAACCCAACACTGTCGATAGGTGCAGGAAGGCGGTCATAGATTCTGGATGCCATCACTGATGCAGAAGGACCGGATTGGCAGAGCGGGGCGGTTGCCCTCTTGGTGGCTGGGATCCAACCCCTGGCCATGTTCTCCTATAAAATGAGGCGCGGGCAGAGGGCTCACCCACACACATCTCCTCCTCCTTCTTCTCCTCGCATCCCTCTTCCACTATGGTGAGGGGAAGAGGACATGTTGGTGCTCCAGTAGTGGCGACGAGGGCCTCCGCTCGATAGCACCTTCCTCCTCTGCTGGGGATGCAGGGGCGGAATCCAGCACACAAGAGGTGGCGGTCTAGGACGAGGGTGCGGCCGTCATGGCGCCCGGAGCCGAGGAGGATGTGTCGGTGCCCTGACTGCTCCTCCTCTAGCCACCGAACGAAGGCCACGGGGGCCAGCCGTTGGAGTTCACGTCAAGCTGCACGGGCCTCCATGCAACTGTCTTCGGCTCCCCACTCCCTTCGTAAGAGTGATGGAAGTAGAACAACCGCTAGGACTGAGGTCGCACATGAGGGGCTGCTTAATGGCATCATGCGGGCGGACGTAGAGTTCCTCGCGCCTTGTGTCATGCTTCTCCGGCATGGCTAGAAAACTTCTGCTCGTGCCCATAGCTTGGCGGCGGAGCACATTTTCCATTTTAAGTTAATGAAGGCCAATCTGATCTCCATCAAGGTCTTCAGGTGTTCGGGTTGTTGCTTAGGGTGCTGCGTGGAAAGCTCGAGCGACGACGAAAGCTCCTCCTCAAGCGACAGCGACGAAGAGGACAGTGATGGCGATGATGATGGCACTGAGCTGGAGGATGGCGGTTCAGACTCCAGCTAAGTGATGCTAGCACCGTCACCGTCAGCAAGGCGCTAGCAGCACCACCATCTGCACCTGCGTCTTCTTCCCCCGGTAGAGAAATTTGCCGGGTGTTGGGTGTGGATGTCTCCGCCTCCTCCAGCTGGACTCCGGCAGGCTTCCCCGTGGACTCCGGCTTCATCTTCCATGACGTGTCCCTCCTGCCGCGTTCCGCTAGTCCTGGAGGTGGTGACAGGGTATCGCCTAGCCGCTCTCTAAGTCCACCGCCTTCGTCTGCGCCCTCCCGATCTTCTCAGACGGTGTCGAGCGGGCCGTGACGGGGTCAGGTTGGGCTTCTGCCCAGGCACTCCATTTGCCCTCTTCACCTCCTACTGTAGCCCCTAGGAGGAGAGGGACAAGAAAGGGATTATGGGGCATTTATCTTTCTTCAATCTAAAATATGTAGGTATTTGCCAAGCTTTAGTCTTAAACATGTAATGTTCCCCATCCATATTTGTAATCTGTATGGTTTGCACTCGTTTGTCTGTGTATTAATGAAAAAATATATATTTGTCGGGCACTTGTCTGTGTACCATATCCATGCAGGGGAGGAACTCCTCTATACTTTAAAGTAAACAAGGCCTTCCGGCAAGCTATCTTGCCGGCCCCTTCCATCGTTACAGTAAGACATGGCATGGAGAGCTCAAGAGTGCGGAAGGAAACCGGACCCTTGTCAAACACTCTTTTTCAAATACCACTGCGACCGTCCTGACCGAAGTAACCTTCAAGTCAAAGGATGGGAGCACAAATGTTTTGAAGGCGACAAGGTTTTTCTATACACAAGTTTTTCCCTTGCAGAGGCACAATATGGATATATTAAAGGGAACTTATCTGTTTTTTGTCGTCGAGGATCAATATGTAAGGTTGTTCTCACTCCTCCTTTTTGGGATTTCATCCATGGCAGGGGCCGTGTAGTTAGTACAGAGGGAAAACATAGTAGCATATGATCCTTTCTAAATGATCATGGAAAGTTTATGCCAAACTAAACATGCATGCAAGTTTTTGGGCGCCATCGCTTCGTTTTATTATCTTTGCACATGGTCTACGCCTGGCTTTGTACAAAGGGTTACATGCACATCGGCAAGGCTTGTACAAAAGGTGGCTACCGGGGATAAGCCCAGCAGCCATGACTTATGGGTAGAACTTGTGAATATGCTCAATATTCCATGAGTTTTGCATCTTAATGCCATCTCCGGTCTCAAGACGGATGGCGCCAGTTCTGGTGACTCATACTACCCGATAAGGGCCTTTCCACTTTGGTGTCAACTTGTTGGAACCCTTGGCGGATTGAACACGCCTATGGACACGGTCGTCTTGATCAAGGCTCCGGGCGTGAATCATGTGGTTATGATAGCGGCGCAAGGCTTGCTGGTAGCATGCAGCATGCACAGCAGCCCGAAGACGATCTTCCTCGAGGAGCACGATATCGGCATGTCGGTGCTGCTCCTGCTCTACTTCATCGTAGGCAAGTACTCGAGGTGACCCGTACATGATTTCCGCGGGGAGCACTACTTCTGCCCTATACACTAGGGAGAAGGGAGTCTGACTGGTGGCTCGATTCGGTGTCGTACGGAGGGATCAAAGAACCACCAGCAGCTCATCGATCCAGTGTCTGTCGTACTTTTGCAACTTATCAAAAGTTCTTTTCTTGAGTCCATACAACACTTCAGCGTTCATCCTCTCAGCTTGTCCATTGCTTCTAGGATGAGCAACGGAGGCAAATGAAACCTTGCTTCCGAGGACTTGGACATAGTGCATGAAGGCGCGAGTTGTAAATTGGGTGCTGTTATCGATGATCACTCTGGCAGGTACTCCGAAACGGCACGCCAATCCCTTCAAGAACTTGATAGCTGACTGTGCGGTTACCTTCCTCACTAGCTCCACTTCCGACCACTTTGTAAACTTGTTGATCGCGACGTACAGGATGATCCTTATTCACTTGTCTCACCACGAGCTGCGAGTCCCCACGGACGATCAACTTCTTGATTCCCAACTATACTGCAATTTTGAGCCCGAAAAGGGGCCCCTCATACTCAATAGTGTTGTTGGTGACCTTCTCCCGGGGGAAGTGCATTTGACCATGTACTTGAGGTGCTCTCCGGTGGGTGCAACAAGAAGCACGCCAGCCCCAACACCTTGCAACGAGAAAGCACCGTCAAAATACATGATCCACTTTTGGGGCGCTTCCTTGCTGGGGATAAATGTCTCTGGCATTTCTTCATCTGGAGTGGGCGTCCATTCTGCAATGAACTCCACCAATGCTCTGCTCTGAACGGTTGAGGTACTTTCATACTTCAGGCCAAAGCTTGAAAACTCTGGTGCCCATTCAACTATCCTGCCAGTGGCTTCGGGGTTCCTTACTATGCGCTGCAGTGGGAATCGAGTGACAACCGTGATCTCACGGGCTTGGAAGTAGTCGCGTAGTTCCCTCGACACCATGATGAGGCCAAAGATCAACTTTTTGCACCCCAGAATATGATGTCTACTACGCAACCTTCTTCTTGTAGACGTTGTTGGGCCTCCAAGTGTAGAGGTTTGTAGGACAGTAGCAAATTTCCCTCAAGTGGATGACCTAAGGTTTATCAATCCGTGGGAGGCATAGGATGAAGATGGTCTCTCTCAAACAACCCTGCAACCAAATAACAAAGAGTCTCTTGTGTCACCAACACACCCAATACAATGGTAAATTGTATAGGTGCACTAGTTCGGCGAAGAGATGGTGATACAAGTGCAATATGGATGGTAGATATAGGTTTTTGTAATCTGAAATTATAAAAAAAGCAAGGTAACTAATGATAAAAGTGATCACAAATGGTATTGCAATGCTAGGAAACAAGGCCTAAGGTTCATACTTTCACTAGTGCAAGTTCTCTCAACAATAATAACATAATTGGATCATATAACAATCCCTCAACATGCAAAAAAGAGTCACTCCAAAGTCACTAATAGCGGAGAACAAACGAAGATATTATTGTAGGGTACGAAACCACCTCAAAGTTATCCTTTCTGATCGATCTATTCAAGAGTCCATAGTAAAATAACACGAAGCTATTCTTTCCGTTCGATCTATCATAGGGTTCGTACTAGAATCACACCTTAAGACATAAATCAACCAGAAACCCTAATGTCATCTAGATACTCCAATGTCACCTCAAGTATCCGTGGGTATGATTATACAATATGCATCACACAATCTCAGATTCATCTATTCAACCAACACAAAATACTTCAAAGAGTGCCCCAAAGTTTCTGCCGGAGAGTCAAGACAAAAACGTGTGCCAACCACTATGCATAAGTTCATTCGACCCGCAAGTTGATCACCAAAACATACATCAAGTAGATCACGTGAATACCCCATTGTCACCAAAGATAAGCACGGCAAGACATACATCAAGTGTTCTCAAATCCTTAAAGACTCAATCCGATAAGATAACTTCAAAGGGTAAACTCAATCCATTACAAGAGAGTAGAGGGGGAGAAACATCATAAGATCCAACTATAATAGCAAAGCTCGTGATAGATCAAGATCGCGCCGAATTAAGAACACGAGAGAGAGAGAGAGAGAGAGAGAGAGAGAGAGAGAGAGAGAGAGAGAGATCAAACACATAGCTACTGGTACATACCCTCAGCCCCGAGGGTGAACTACTCCCTCCTCGTCATGGAGAGCGCCGGGATGATGAAGATGGCCAGCGGTGAGGGATTCCCCCTCCGGCAGGGTGCCGGAACGGGCTCCCGAGAGGATTTTGGTGGCACAGAGGCTTGCGGCAGTGGAACTCCCGATCTAGGTTATTTTCTGGAGGTTTTGGTATTTATAGGAATTTTTGGCATCGGTCTCACGTCAAGGGGTCTTTGAGTCATCCACGAGGCAGGGGGCGCGCCCAGGGGGTAGGGCTCGCCCTCCACCCTCGTGGACGGCTCGGGACTCTTCTGTCCCAACTCTTTTACTCCGGGGGCTTCTTTTGGTCCATAAAAAACGTCAAAAATTGGCACGTCAAGTGGACTCCGTGTGGTATTCCTTTTCTATAAAACTCAAAAAGAAGGAAAAAACATAAACTGGCACTGGGCTCTAGGTTAATAGGTTAGTCCCAAAAATCATATAAAATAGCATATAAATGCATATAAAACATCCTAGATGGATAATATAATAGCATGGAACAATCAAAAATTATAGATACGTTGGAGACGTATCAAGCATCCCCAAGCTTAACTAATGCTCGTCCTCGAGTAGGTAAATGGTAAAAATAGAATTTTAGATGTGGAATGCTACCTAACATAATTCTCAATGTGATTTTATTATTTGTGGCATGAATGTTCAGATCCAAATGATTCAAGATAAAAGTTCATATTGGCATAAACATAGTAATACTTCAAGCATACTAACAAGTAATCATGTCTTATCAAAATAACATAGCCAAAGAAAGCTTATCCCTACAAAATCATATAGTTAGACTATGCTTCATTTTCGTCACACAAAATGCACCCATCATGCACAACCCCGGTTTCAGCCAAGCAAATTGGTTCATACTTTTTAACGCGCTTCAGCTTTTTCAACCCTCACGCAATACATGAGCGTAAGCCATGGATATAGCACTATGGGTGGAATAGAATATGATGATGGAGATTGTGTGGAGAAGACAAAAAAAGGAGAAAGTATCACATTGACGAGGCTAATCAATGGGCTATGGAGATTCCCATCAATTGATGTCAACATGAGGAGTAGGGATTGCCATGCAACGGATGCACTAGAGCTATAAATGTATGAAAACTCAACAAAAGAAACTAAGTGGGTGTGCATCCAACTTGCTTGCTCACGAAGACCTAGGGCATTTTTGAGGAAGCCCATCATAGGAATATACAAGCCAAGTTCTATAATGAAAAATTCCCACTAGTATATGAAAGTGACAACATAAGAGACTCTCTATCATAAAGATCATGGTGCTACTTTGAAGCACAAGTGTGGAAAAGGATAGTAACATTGGCCCCCTCTTTTTTTGGGCCTTCCTTTTTTATTTGGCCTTTCTTTTTTTGGCCTTTCTTTTTTTTATTTGGCCTTTCTCCTTTTTTGGGGGACAATGCTCTAATAATGATGATCATCACACTTCTATTTACTTACAACTCATGGATTACAACTCGATACTAGAACAAGATATGACTCTATATGAATGCCTCCGGTGGTGTACCAGTAAGGGCAATGAATCAAGAGCGACATGTATGAAAAATTATGCATGGTGGCTTTGCCACAAATACGATGTCAACTACATGATCATGCAAAAGCAATATGACAATGATGGAGTAATAAACGGAACGGTGGAAAGTTGCATGGCAATATATCTCGGAATGGCTATGGAAATGCCATAATAGGTAGGTATGGTGATTGTTTTGAGGAAGATATAAAGAGGTTTATGTGTGATAGAGCGTATCGTATCACGGGGTTTGGATGCACCGGCGAAGTTTTCACCAACTCTCAAGGTGAGAAAGGGCAATGCACGGTACCGTAGAGGCTAGCAATGATGGAAGGGTAGGAGTGCGTATAATCCATGGACTCACATTAGTCATAAATAACTCATATACTTATTGCATAAGTTTATTAGCCCTCGAAGAAAACTACTACTACGCATGCTCCTAGGGGAAGGGTTGGTAGGAGTTAACCATCGCGCGACCCCGACCTCCACACATAAGGAAGGAAATCAAAAGAGCACCCCATGCAACAAATTTGTTACACAACTTTTACCATACGTGCATGCTACGGGACTTGCCAACTTCAACACAAGTATTTCTCAATTTCATAATTACCCAACTAGCTTGACTCTAACATTACCACCTTTATATCTCAAAACAATTACAAAGTATCAAACTTCTCATAGTATTCAATGCACTTTATGTGAAAGTTCAAAGCAAATTACCATGCTGTTCTAAAAGACTCTCAAAATAATATAAGTGAAGCATGAGAGTTCATCTATTTCTTCAAAATAAAACCACCACCGTGCTCTAAAAAGATATAAGTGAAGCACTATAGCAAATGACAAACTACTCCGAAAGATATAAGTGAAGATCAATGAGTAGTTGAATAATTATGTAAATATGTGAACACTCTCTGACATTTAAGAATTTCAGATCTTGGTATTTTATTCAAACAGCAAGCAAAACAAAACAAAATGAAATGACGCTCCAAGCAAAACACATATCATGTGGTGAATAAAAATATAGCTCCAAGTAAAGTTACCGATGGATGAAGACGAAAGAGGGGATGCCATCCGGGGCATCCCCAAGCTTAGGCTCTTGGTTGTCCTTGAATATTACCTTGGGGTGCCTTGGGCATCCCTAAACTTAGGCTCTTGTCACTCCTTATTCCATAGTCCATCGAATCTTTACCCAAAACCTGAAAACTTCACAACACAAAACTCAACAGAAAACTCGTAAGCTCCGTTAGTATAAGAAAATAAATCACCACTTAGGTACTGTTTTGAACTCATTCTAAATTCATATTGGTGTAATATCTACTGTATTCCAACTTTCCTATGGTCATAGATTCGTCAAAATAAGCAAACAACACATAGAAAACAGAATGTGTCAAAAACAGAACAGTCTGTAGAAATCTGTAACTTTCGAATACTTATGTAACTCCAAATATTATACCAAATTAGGAAAACCTGAGAAATTTGTGTGCCAATCCATAGAAAAAAGAATCAGATCAAAATCACGTTTCTGTGAATTATCAAAACTAATTTACTGGGTGCAAAAGTTTCTGATTTTCAGCAGGATCAACACAACTATCACCGTAAGCTATCCTAAAGGTCTTACTTGGAACTTTATTGAACCAAAATCTATAAAAAATGATTAATACAGTAGCATAATCATGTGAACACACAAAAACAGTAAAGGTAAATATTGGGTTGTCCCAACAAGCGCTTCTCTTTAATGCCTTTCTAGCTAGGCATGATGATGACAATGATGCTCACATAAAAGATAAGAATTAAACAATAAAGAGAGCAACATGAAGAATATGACTAGCACATTTAAGCCTAACCCACTTCCTATGAATAGGGATTTTTTGAGCAAACAACTTATGGGAACAATAATCAACTAGCATAGGAAGGCAAAACAAGCATAACTTCAAGATTTTAAGCACATAGAGAGGAGACTTGATATTATTGCAATTCCTACAAGCATATGTTCCTCCCTCATAATAATTTTCAGTAGCATCTTGAATGAATTCAACAATATAACCAGCATCTAAAGCATTCTTTTCATGATCTACTTGCATAGAAAATTTACTACTCTCCACATAAGCAAAATTCTTCTTATTCGGAATAGTGGGAGTATCATAAGAGACTCGAATACTATATATTGTTTCCATATTAAAATAGTAATGTTCACAAAAAGGGTAATCATAATCATGAAAAGCTTTATAAATATAATCATCACTCTTTTTTATAGCATAAGTTTCATCACAATAATCATCATAAGTAGCAACTTTGTTCTCATCATAATCAATTGAAACCTCTTCCAAAATAGTGGATTCATCACTAAATAAAGTCATGACCTCTCCAAATCCACTTTCATAAATATTATAAGATTCAACACCCTCCAAAATAGTGGGATCATTACTTCCTAAAGTTGACACTCTTCCAAACCCACTTTCATCAATATAATAGTCATAAATAGGAGGCATGCTATCACCATAATAAATTTGCTCATCAAAACTTGGGTGGCTAAAAATATCATCTTCATTAAACGTAGCATCCCCAAGCTTAGGACAAACATCAATTGTAGCAAGTATATTCTCAAACATGTCATTCTCATCAAACATAGCATCCCCAAGCTTGGGCCTTTTCATATCATAAGCATAATCACTCTCATCATTAATAGTATGGATAGCACCAATAGTATAGCAATTATCATCATCACAATGAGTAATAGGAGAAACATCATTTGGGAGGGATACCTTTCTACCTTTGCTTCTCCGTCTTTTCTTTTTCTTCTTCACATCATGTGTGGGTTTAACCCTCTTTTTTTATCTCCTTATTAATGAGATTGGTTGAATAGAAAGCTCCTCCTCGTTACCTGATTCATCATAAGAAATAATAGGAGGATATTGGGAAGTATCTTCCCTTTCATTAGTATTCTCTTCATCTTCTATTTGCTTTCTTTTATTTATGTAATTGGCAATATAAGGATTTTCAATGCAATTCACCGCACAATACATATAAATTTCCTTTAGATCAATATCAAGGAATTTCTCAAGGTTATATTCTGGAATATGCTTAGTTGCACGTTTCATTTCTTCATAACCCAAAAGAAAACTAAGTTTATTATGATGTGCAAGGGAAATCAAGTCATCACAATTTTTGTACACGATTCGATCATGAAACAATTTGCATTGGAGATTTAAATGACCACGTTCCTTCCAAAGTTCACAAGTATGGCAAAGAAATTTTAAACTTTCAGCACAAACATCTAGCCTTTCTTGCAACCATTTGGTTTCTAAATACTTATGCCTCTTGCAAAATCTATCTTCCCTATTTGGTGTGTACTAGCAAACTCTATGCACTCCACAAAAATTGACATGCTTATAAGAGACATTTTCATCATGACTAGTGCAATCATCATTAGTACCATGGATATTCAAAGAGTTCATACTAACAACATTGCAATCATGCTCATCATTCAAAGATTTAGTGCCAAACATTTTATAGACTTCTTCTTCTAGCACTTGAGCACAATTTTCCATCCCATCATTCTCACGGAAGATAATAAAAAGATGAAGCATATGAGGCAAACTCAATTCCATTTTTTTGTAGTTTTCTTTTATAGACTAAACTAGTGATAAAACAAGAAACTAAAAGATTTGATTGCAAGAACTAAAGATATACCGTCAAGCACTAACCTTCCCGGCAACGGCACCAGAAAAGAGCTTAGTTGACGAGGTGTTAGTGACGCTTACCTAGCCTCCCCGGCACTACTATGCAACCTTCTTCTCATAGACATTGTTGGGCATCCAAGTGCAGAGGTTTGTAGGACAGTAGAAAATTTCCCTCAAGTGGATGACCTAAGGTTTATCAATCCGTGGGAGGCGTAGGATGAAGATGGTCTCTCGCAAACAACCCTGCAACCAAATAACAAAGAGTCTATTGTGTCCGCAACACACCCAATACAATGGTTAATTGTATAGGTGCACTAGTTCGGTGAAGAGATGGTGATACAAGTGCAATATGGATGGTAGATATAGGTTTTTGTAATCTGAAATTATAAAAATAGCAAGGTAACTAATGATAAAAGTGAGCACAAATGGTTCATATAACAATCCCTCAACAAGGCCTAAGGTTCATACTTTCACTAGTGCAAGTTCTCTCAACAATAATAACATAATTGGATCATATTACAATCCCTCAACATGCGACAAAGAGTCACTCCAAAGTCACTAATAGCGGAGAACAAATGAAGAGATTATTGTAGGGTAAGAAACCACCTCAAAGTTATCCTTTCTGATCAATCTATTCAAGAGTTCGTAGTAAAATAACACGAAGCTATTCTTTCCATTCGATCTATCATAGAGTTCGTACTAGAATAACACCTTAAGACACAAATCAACCAAAAACCCTAATGTCACCTAGATACTCGAATGTCACCTCAAGTATCTGTGGGTATGATTATACGATATGCATCACACAGTCTCAGATTCATCTATTGTAACACCCCAAAAATTTAACCAGGTTTTAGTTATTAAAATTTTGCCAAGAATTTTAATTTTTTTTGCCTGCAAATATATCTCTGTTGATTTCAAAACTTTTCATTTCATATTAAGGAATTTTTCCCAAGTGGATCCTTCCAAAACATATTGAACTTCTATGCCATCTCATTAAAACAATTTCTTAATCAGTAGATTTATTTATTAAATATTTCATCCTGAGCTTTATTCATTAAAATGACTTGTTTTAAGTTTTGGAGCTCTTTTTGTACAACAACCAGTTGATAAATTTAACTAAAAATCCAACAAAAATTTGGAGATGTCATGTGATGTCTATAAATCACTTTTGTGCAATAATATGTTTCATTCATTGCATATTTTGAGTGCTACACATGTTTTTCTTCTCTGGTCTAGTGGACAATTTTGCACTACAACCCTTTTAAATATTTGTTCCTAGCTTCCACCAAAATTATGGGATGTCAGTAGGAGCATATCATTCCATTATATGCGAAAATCCAGGGATGTTCTTTGAAAATTTTGAGTGAATCAACCTCATCTTCATTCTAGACCAACATGATGGTTTGTACAGCAACCATATTATTGCTTGCTCTTTGGCCCTTGATTCTTTTTCCTACTTGTAGTCCTCGATGCTAAACCCCTAAGCCCAGGAGCATGCAACCATTGGCATATTTTTGGTTCATGAAATAATGCCATTCACATCTTGTCTAGATTTGAGGTTCTGCAAAACTTGCACTAGCAAGTTTGTGCTTTTCACCAACTAACCTCACCACCCTCTTATGCATCCAAAGAGACTTCAATCTGGAAGATTTGGCCACTCCAAGAAAAGCCTAAGTGCCTGTGGCATTTTGTCAAACACCTGGAGTGCATGATCAGATTTGACATGAATTGTTGTTGGCATTGTGAACTTGGTCTCCTGACCAAACCACCTTGTCCTCTGAGCTTCACTCTATCAACAACCTAGCTCTGTTGCTTGCCACCCTCACCTGTGACCTGTAGCATGCCACGGCATTGTATCGAACACCTTCCGTGCGTGCACAGGACGCGCCCAGAGCGCGCGTATTGCACGAACCGCGCCCGAGACGAAACGCTGGCCCCCCTAGTTTTGGCCCGCTCTGCAGCGCCACGCCACGCACTAACCTCCTCACAGCAACGCGCCAAGCCACCCTGGCAGCCAACAGCGCTGCCGACAGAGCTTTTGGCGGCACGCCGGCGTCCGCAGCGCGCCTCTGCCACGGTCGGTGCCGCCGAAGCCACCCCGGCTCGCCACCTGCCCCTAGAACAGTGCGAGCTCATCCGCAGCCTCGTCCTCTAGCGCTCGTCGCCGCCACGTCGCCCAAGCTACAGGGAGGCGGTTCGCCGTCGTCCTTATCACCGGCCGCCCCGGAACTGACCTCCACCGCGTATATAAGGACCCCGGAGCTCAATAGGGACCTGGAGAAACCTCATATGATACTCCTAGTGTTGCCTTGGCCAGCAGTCGAGCAAGGGAAGGCCTTCTTCCCCGAGTCCGGCCGGTTCGGTCGCTGCCAAGCCCCGGCCGATTCCATCGCCACCAGTGCCTCTCCCTCTCGACTCTATCCACCAAGAACTCTCCCTTCCTCTCGCGAGCACAACCCCTTTCTCAATTTTGGCCAGAGACCACCGCAGCCCCAAACTCACTATCCACACGAACGCCTCCTCCGCCGCGGAGCTCGCCGCCGGTGACTCCCTCCACCCCCGGCTACCCTATGACCACTGGAAGGACCGCCTAGGAGTGGCGGATCCATCCCTGCACTCGGATGCCCACGAGGAGCCACCTAACGCCGGCGAAGATCGCTGGAGCCCCCGCCTTTGTTCGGCCTGAGGAAGAGGAGGCAGGGCGACTGGTCAAACCTGACCAGTGGGCCAGGCAGGCCCACTGTCAGTGACCCACGCGCGTCCACGCTAGAGATTTTTGAAGAGAGGAGAAGTATTTCAAGAGTTTGAAATGCACCCTGCCTTTGCACACATTAAAGGCAAGCATTCTGAACCCCGGCATAAATATTTTTGTGTGTTTGATGACAAGTTTATAACATCACCTCACTTTGGAGAAAATTGTTATTTCATGTGATATGATCATATGCATGGGTGCATGTTAGTGATTTCCATGCTGTTGGAAATGAACACACTTGTGATGATAATCATCCTCATGTACTTTGCATGCATACCGGCAGGAGCCCGGGAAAACCTGTGCCTTGGGTAGGCATGAGTTTGTCGCCGGTCTCCATCGGGACGGTTATGTCTGGTATGGCATGGTAAGGTAATATGAGCGGTGACTCTGTTGGTTGAAATATATTCATTATGCTAATCATGCAGGGAAGATTATAAACCTCCTGAGTCGACCGTAGATCGAGTCTTGTTCCAGTAACCCCATACTTGTTTCGTACTACCACTCGTCTCTACAACAAGTAGAGTATGGTTCAGTAAGTTGTCAGCCTCTTTCTAGCACACACCGTACAGAGAGGCCAGCGTGGAAGATACCGGTTGTAGCTGGTAGGCAGGCCACCTGGTCCGGGGGCATGGGTGTTTCCGGTTGAGACCGAGAGGGGAGGCCACCCCTTAGAGCGCGCGATATAAATTTGATCCCATGCTACGCGAGGTTGTAGCCTCCCCACTTAGAGTTTGCTTGACAGGTGTCGTGGGTGATTCCAGACACGTGTGAGTTAAGCTGGTGTGTGCAAGTTAGGTGTGTTTTCAACAAAAAGACCGTAGACGGAATTAGTCCCGATGGACTAAAGAAATCCGTTACTCGTGGGTAAATAGTACACTCTCTGCAGATATTAAACCTATTTGAATAGCCGTGTCCATGGTTAAGGATTACAGTCTGGGATGGGTCAGGTGTTGGTCTTAGTGTCGGTCTTCGGAGGTGAAACTATTAAATCAGAACTGATATTACAACTTGTGACATGTGATATTGATGAGTATTATTTTGTTGTGGACTAACCCGTGATATTTTGGTATTATCGAATATCTCTGGGATGGTTCTACCTCCGGGATGTTCACTATGAGCATTTCTTTTAAAGCCCTTTATGTGGTGTCGCTCAGACGCCCGACTGTGGCATTTCTTTTAAAGCCCCTTATGTGGTGTCGCTCAGACGCCCGACTGTGGCATTTCTTTAAAAGCCCTTTATGTGGTGTCGCTCAGACGTCCGACTGTGGCATTTCTTTTAAAGCCCTTTATGTGGTGTCGCTCAGACGCCCGACTGTGGCATTTCTTTTAAAGCCCTTTATGTGGTGTCGCTCAGACGCCCGACTGTGGCATTTCTTTTAAAGCCCCTTATGTGGTGTCGCTCAGACGCCTGACTGTGGCATTTCTTTTAAAGCCCTTTATGTGGTGTCGCTCTGACGCCCGACTGTGGCATTTCTTTTAAAGCCCTTTATGTGGTGTCGCTCAGACGCCCGACTGTGGCATTTCTTTTAAAGCCCTTTATGTGGTGTCGCTCAGATGCCCGACTGTGGCATGCTTGTTATTTATTTCATTATATTTTTAATACTTCTATGATATTACATATTCATATATAACCTGCTTACATGCATCAGAGATCTATTTACCTTTGGTGACTGACGTCATGAGCATAAATATTTTCAGCACATCGTTATTATATTATACCCGTGTTCATAATGTTTGCGAGTACATTCAAAGTACTCACTGGCTTGTCCCTGGCTATTGTCTTGGCCAGATTTCTTGCGCGGAGAGGAGCGACCGTGATGACAGCCCAGAACCTAAGCAACGGTTATAGCAGCCTCGCGAAGATAGGAGCTAGCCTGGTCAGCTGTTCCTGTGGGAAATGGAGTCCCTTAGACACTGATGATTCTCAAACCGCTTCCGCCATCAACCGATAGAAACCATTTGTTGTACTCACAGACCAGAATGGTCTTGTACTTCATATTTTATGTTTTGCTTGGAATTTCTGTATCAAGTTGGTGCCTCATCAGCTAACAGTTATCCTGGGGCTGATGAGCACAAGGGCCATTTTCTAGGAATTAAGACCCGGAGAATCGGTCCCCACAGACTTGGTATCAGAGCCAGACTGACCATTAGCTAATCCTATCTTAGCCAGGTCGATAAACTTAGGCAAACCAACCCACCAGACCTTAACCAAACCCCAGCCGAGCTTCTCATGCAAGATAGCCACATAGTGACCCCGACACTTTTGGCAGTCGGTGTCCAACCTATCAACCTAGCCTGTCGATCACGCGCTAGTGACCAGCGCCCAAGATGTCTACTTCGCAAGCGTGCGAAGGAAGGCTCCGTCCTCTTTTTCTATAAAAAGGGCACGCTAGCACAACCCAGCCTCTAACTCAAACCTAGCCACAATGCCAGGCCCCGTCGTGCAAAATGAGACCACAGCAACCAACCTTGGAGGTTTTGTGACCATACTCGCAAACCTCACCCGTCGTGCCTATGCGTTAGAAGATCCCCAGAATATGTTGTGTACCAAGGACCCATGGGCGGTGAAGGCCGTCAATTTTGGGCCACTGTGCACTTCTACGGTAGGGGTCTATCTCCAGAACGCCCCTACAGGTTAACCGGAAGAACAACTTCCTTTGAGCCACAAGCCGTCCAGCTAGCTGCTCGAGAGGCTATAGTTCAACTTCGGCAGTTGCCGCCCAGAGTTAATTGTCGCTCGTTCTACTACTACCCCAGGCGTGAAGGGTATGGTAGACCACCCCAAGTTGCCAACGGAGATCACGAGACAGATCCCGCATTGTTGCACCTAGTGTGCTATGTAAGTGCACTAGAGGCATTGTTCAATCAAATCACTATTGATCTGATCGCAGCTCGAGGAGAGCTGGTTCGTCGAGCCCCAGCAAGAAGAGAAGACGAGCCCGATGCCGACAACCCAGTCGTGCTGTTCGGACACCCGATCAAGACCCTGAGGTCAGCCCCAGCCATCATCCAAGATACTGTGATGACCCCAGAAGTGCTTCGTCGCCTTTTGGGAGCACACTCCAACGGGATTGTGGCTAACAATCCCCGCGATGGTCATCATCGCTACCCCGACCCTGCAGTTCCTCCGCCATCTCCGACTAATCTCGGCAGTGAGACACGTGGAGAAGCCTCGTCATCCACCAGGCACGCCCGTTTAGACGTAAACGAGGTAGATTAAGTCGTACGAGTAGTACCGAGTTCCAGTGTATCCTCACTTTGTAATCGTGCGACCTTGTGTGTAAACGCAGCCCGTCATTGTGCCTCTATTTTTAATAGTAGCCTTGCGTATTTTGTCAGCGCATGGTTGCATATTTTCCGGGCACAGCTACCAAAACCAACCTCGACGACAACCACAGTAACACGTCTCTTTATGAGATATGTGTATCTCTGACACTGACCCGACCTTTGGAGCTAAGCTGGTAAATTTATTACCTTTCACCACGGTGAAATGACCCAGCTCCTTTGCTATATAAAGGCCACCTGGTGATCTTACCCAGCACCCCACACCTTGTGCACCACCCTCACAACCTTTTTCCCGTCATGCCAAGCCCCAGCATTCATCTGAGAACCCCAGATGCAACCCCAGGTAGCTTCGTCAAAATATTGTGGGACTTTACCCGCAATACTATGGGTTCTACATATCCACCCCAGTACGAGTTGTTCAAATTGAGAATCACCCATTCCACCTCGGAATATTGGGCAGCAGCACACATCCCTCCCGTAGACTCCAATCAAGATCCAACGGAAGTTTCCTTCGTGGGGAAATCTATGCCAACCCCACACCTGGCCATAGAAGCTGCTGCGAAAGAAGCGATTGCTCGCCTTCGATCCGCAGTACCCTATGCCCGCGAACGAGGATATTATTACTTTCCGAGTCGTGTAGCACCCGGAGGAGTAACATCTTTTCCCGGTGGACGGATTGAGAGAGACACAGTGCTAGCCAACCTTATCCAGTATATCATCGCTCAAGAGCATTTGAACTAGCGAGTGATGGATTATCTCCAGAGTCTTGCTGATTTGAATCCTCAGATTGCAATCGGCAGACCACTGAGGCCCGACCCGGAGAGACGCATTCATCCACTGGTCAATCCACTTCCTCCAATTGAAGAGGAGTGTATTCCTTTGCCGGAGACATTTTATCGGGACCCTGTCCAGTTACCATTTTCATTTTAGACGTCACTGTTGTGTTTGTTATTGTAGCATTTATTATTACGTTGTAACTTGTGCATGGTACCTCGAATTTGTGCGATGAGTCGTATATTCAGTTTCTACTAGTATGACTAGTTTTCTTCTTGATTAACTTGTGTAACCGCGAAAAATCCTAGAATAAGATTTCTTTTACCTGAGTTGCTGCGTCGTTTATCCCCTCACTGCATGGATTTTTTTTAATTTTATTCACGCAACACCACGGCAGCAGACTCACAACCACTCGAACACATATGGAGTTTTTGTTTTTCACAACGACTCTTAGCAAATCTCGAGGACGAGATTTTTTTTAAGGGGGGTAGTAATTGTAACACCCCAAAAATTTAACCAGGTTTTAGTTATTAAAATTTTGCCAAGAATTTAAAAAAAATTGCCTGCGAATATATCTCTGTTGATTTCAAAACTTTTCATTTCATATTAAGGAATTTTTCCCAAGTGGATCCTTCCAAAATATATTGAACTTCTATGCCATCTCATTAAAACAATTTCTTAATCAGCAGATTTATTTATTAAATTATTTCATCCTGAGCTTTATTCATTAAAATGACTTGTTTTAAGTTTTGGAGCTCTTTTTGTACTACAACCAGTTGATAAATTTAACTAAAAATCCAACCAAAATTTGGAGATGTCATGTGATGTCTCTAAATCACTTTTGTGCAATAATATATTTCATTCATTGCATATTTTGAGTGCTACACATGTTTTTCTTCTCTGGTCTAGTGGACAATTTTGCACTACAACCCTTTTAAATATTTGTTCCTAGCTTCCACCAAAATTATGGGATGTCAGTAGGAGCATATCATTCCATTATATGCGAAAATCCAGGGATGTTCTTTGAAAATTTTGAGTGAATCAACCTCATCTTCATTCTAGACCAACATGATGGTTTGTACATCAACCATATTATTGCTTGCTCTTTGGCCCTTGATTCTTTTTCCTACTTGTAGTCCTCGATGCTAAACCCCTAAGTCCAGGAGCATGCAACCATTGGCATATTTTTGGTTCATGAAATAATGCCATTCACATCTTGTCTAGATTTGAGGTTCTGCAAAACTTGCACTAGCAAGTTTGTGCTTTTCACCAACTAACCTCACCACCCTCTTATGCATCCAAAGAGACTTCAATCTGGAAGATTTGGCCACTCCAAGAAAAGCCTAAGTGCCTGTGGCATTTTGTCAAACACCTGGAGTGCATGATCAGATTTGACATGAATTGTTGTTGGCATTGTGAACTTGGTCTCCTGACCAAACCACCTTGTCCTCTGAGCTTCACTCTATCAACAACCTAGCTCTGTTGCTTGCCACCCTCACCTGTGACCTGTAGCATGCCACGGCATTGTATCGAACACCTTCCGTGCATGCACTGGACGCGCCCAGAGCGCGCGTATTGCACGAACCGCGCCCGAGCCGACACGCTGGCCCTCCTAGTTTTGGCCTGCTCTGCAGCACCACGCCACGCACTAACCTCCTCACAGCAACGCGCCAAGCCGCCCTGGCAGCCAACAGCGCCGCCGATAGAGCTTTTGGCGGCACGCCGGTGTCCGCAGCGCGCCTCTGCCACGGTCGGCGCCGCCAAAGCCACCCCGGCTCGCCACCTGCCCCTGGAACAGTGCGAGCTCATCCGCAGCCTCGTCCTCTAGCGCTCGTCGCCGCCACGTCGCCCAAGCTACAGGGAGGCAGTTCACCGTCGTCCTTATCGCCGGCCGCCCCGGAACCGACCTCCACCGCGTATATAAGGACCCCGGAGCTCAATAGGGTCCTGGAGCAACCTCATATGATACTCCTAGTGTTGCCTTGGCCAACAGTCGAGCAAGGGAAGGCCTTCTTCCCCGAGTCTGACTGGTTCGGTCGCCGCCAAGCCCCGGCCGATTCCATCGCCACCAGTGCCTCTCCCTCTCGACTCTATCCACCAAGAACTCTCCCTTCCTCTCGCGAGCACAACCCCTCGCTCAATTTTGGCCGGAGACCACCGCGGCCCCAAACTCACTATCCACCCGAACGCCTCCTCGGCCGCGGAGCTCGCCGCCGGTGACTCCCTCCACCCCCGGCTACCCTACGACCACCGGAAGGACCGCCTAGGAGTGGCGGATCCATCCCTGCACTCGGATGCCCGCGAGGAGCCGCCTAACGCCGGCGAAGATCGCCAGAGCCCCCGCCTCTGTTCGGTCTGAGGAAGAGGAGGGAGGGCGACTGGTCAAACCTGACCAGTGGGCCAGGCAGGCCCACTGTCAGTGACCCACGCGCGTCCACGCTAGAGATTTCTGAAGAGAGGAGAAGTATTTCAAGAGTTTGAAATGCACCCTGCCTTTGCACACATTGAAGGCAAGCATTCTGAACCCCGGCATAAATATTTTTGTGTGTTTGATGACAAGTTTATAACATCACCTCACTTTGGAGAAAATTGTTATTTCATGTGATATGATCATATGCATGGGTGCAAGTTAGTGATTTCCATGCTGTTGGAAATGAACACACTTGTGATGATAATCATCCTCTTGTACTTTGCATGCATACCGGCAGGAGCCCGGGAAAACCTCTGCCTTGGGTAGGCATGAGTTTGTCGCCGGTCTCCATCGGGACGGTTATGTCTGGAATGGCATGGTAAGGTAATATGAGCGGTGACTCTGTTGGTTGAAATATATTCATTATGCTAATCATGCAGGGAAGATTATAAACCTCCTGAGTCGACCGTAGATCGAGTATTGTTCCAGTAACCCCATACTTGTTTCGTACTACCACTCGTCTCTACAACAAGTAGAGTATGGTTCAGTAAGTTTTCAGCCTCTTTCTAGCACACACCGTACAGAGATGCCAGCGTGGAAGATACCGGTTGTAGCTGGTAGGCAGGCCACCTGGTCCGGGGGCATGGGTGTTTCCGGTTGAGACCGAGAGGGGAGGCCACCCCTTAGAGCACGCGATATAAATTTGATCCCATGCTACGCGAGGTTGTAGCCTCCCCACTTAGAGTTTGCTTGACAGGTGTCGTGGGTGATTCCAGACACGTGTGAGTTAAGCTGGTGTGTGCAAGTTAGGTGTGTTTTCAACAAAAAGACCGTAGACGGAATTAGTCCCGATGGACTAAAGAAATCCGTTACTCGTGGGTAAATAGTACACCCTCTGCAGAGATTAAACCTATTTGAATAGCCGTGTCCATGGTTAAGGATTACAGTCTGGGATGGGTCAGGTGTTGGTCTTAGTGTCGGTCTTCGGAGGTGAAACTATTAAATCAGAACTGATATTACAACTTGTGACATGTGATATTGATGAGTATTATTTTGTTGTGGACTAACCCGTGATATTTTGGTATTATCGAATATCTCTGGGATGGTTCTACCTCCGGGATGTTCACTATAAGCATTTCTTTTAAAGCCCTTTATGTGGTGTCGCTCAGACGCCCGACTGTGGCATTTCTTTTAAAGCCCCTTATGTGGTGTCGCTCAGATGCCCGACTGTGGCATTTCTTTAAAAGCCCTTTATGTTGTGTCGCTCAGACGTCCGACT